>NC_041357.1:7238839-7246339 GCF_900634415.1 Cottoperca gobio
TTCAAAATTGTACTGAAGTAAGTATTTGGTTAATTTGCATCCCTGGATTGTCAGCATATCACCAGGACGTTTTCAAGGGAAACCTAACCAAAGATTACAGTTGATGATGCTGACAAAGAACAGCTCCGTCGGATGTGCAAAATGTTTAATACTGCCCTAGTATTAGTATTTCACTCCAATGGTTTCTTTAAGAACACTAAAAATAACAGCTTAAATTAAAGCATTTCTCCAAAAAACAATCTAGCCTCGTAGATTGTTTATTAGTCCAGGTTTTCAAACATCCATCTTTGAGATTGCCTTCATCCCAATAAAATAAAGGTTAATGGAGTTTATTTTGTGGCGCTCACAGCATGGAAAAAGGACATTTGACAAATTCAACAGCAACATATATTTCTGGGGCTCTACATTTCTTGCCTTAATGCTGAAGAGAAGGCTGTTTAGTGTTGATGATCTTCAGATCATCAACACTAAACAGCCTGAGTGCGTGTCAATTTATTACCACATTATAAGGGATATTTTTTTCTCTAAATAAAAATAAATATACAAACACTGGGAACAACAAAAAACTATATATTTCTAGAATCAGTGTTACTTTATGGTAACTCCATAATAAACAGAAAACGCTTTTGACAGTTTTCACGGGATATTGTCTTTGGTAGAAATTATTTCCAATGGAATCTGTTGACAGTAAGGTCAAACCAAAACCAAAGCTATCCGCATGGCTGGATACCAGTAGGTCAGTGAGAAAATGTCTTTTTATGTGAATTAATCTGTGCTTTAAGTTCAGAATGTTTTTTTGCATGTTAGCAGATATCTATTACTATATATAAAATAAAAAAGTTTGAACGATGCCAGTTGAAAGAGCAGTCAATGGAGATTTTTCATTGTTGTCGGCTTGTCGATCTCAGACATTTTAACCTCTCTGGCTTGTTCACACCACGATGTCGCACCAAAGCTGGAGAGAGTTTTTGAGGTCACTCAGCAGCCGTGTGAGTGTTGTAATGGAAAGGCCTGAATTGGTGTGAAGACAACTCAGAAGGGTGTCAGGAGAAAAAGTGGGTTGCGAAGATCTTATAATTTTGTATTTTTTTCTTTCCCCAGCAAATTTGGAACAATTACAAGAGCACATTTGTTCTTAAATGTTGTCAATTAATGAATTAGAGAATCAACAGAAAAGTATGGATGTAGTAATAGACCTGAAGGCGATTTGCCCCAGTGGCCAACTGTGGCACTGCAACAAGGAAAATCCCCTGCATTTTCTTCATGACCTTTATTGTGAAAGAGACATTTGTAAAACCGTTGACCCCAAATAGCAAAAAAGGATAAATTATTACTCTTTGTCTAAGGACTTTTTTGTGTGTGCAGTAAACTGTTTTCGGATCAATAGCTTCTGTTTTGTCCTGCTTTAGCTTGAGGAAACCTTTGGATGAAATATAAATAGATGTAAGAGATGCCGTTTACAAGGTGGGCTCAGGTAAGCAGGATGAACAGTTATATAGAGTTGGGTGTTATCTGCATAGTAATGCAAGTCAATGAATAATGACCCCTACTGGTAACATACTGAAAATCAGGGAACCAAGGACAGAGCATTGTAGTACTGCATATGAAATGTAGGTTTGTAATGAGGTTTTGAATTGAGACAAGAATTTGTATTTATAGAAAAATTCAGTTCCATAAGGACTTGACATTTAAAAGACTGACTTTTATTATTATTATAATTTTTTATTACAGCTTCTCTGTGGATATTACTTCTAACCACCCTTCAACCGGACATACAAATACCTTTTTCATCCTGACACACATCCTGACGCCAGCATGCCTATCATCAGCAATGCCAACCACGACTTCAGCACCTACTCCATCAGCAGCGACGACAGCAGCCTTGACCGCTTCTTCACCGAGATCCCTGAGACAGAGACCATCAAGGGTGTCTACTTCCAGCGCGCCCAGCTGCTTCGTGACCCCAAGGCTTCATATGTGGTCGACCACACCCTGCAGGTTCTCATCAATGTTGGGGGCAACCGCTACACCTTTCCCTGGAGCACCTTGGAGCAGTTCCCTCAGAGTCGTCTGGGACGTCTGCGCTTCTGCACCACCCCTGAGGAGATTGCACGACTCTGTGATGACTATGACGAGACGTGCCAGGAGTACTTCTTTGACCGAAACCCAACAGCCTTCAGGGTTATCCTCAACTTCCTTGCTGCAGGGAAACTGCGTTTGCTTCGAGAACTTTGTGCTGTGTCGCTGCACGATGAGCTTGACTACTGGGGTGTGGACCCAGGCCATATGGAGCGTTGTTGCCGTCGCCGCATGATCACCCGTGTGGAGGAGGTGGCTGAGCGAGAGCGCAAGGAGGAGGAGTGGAGGCAGAAGAGGGTGATGATGAAGAAAAGCGCTACGGAGACTGAAAAGGGCAATCACAAACTGACTTGGATACTGCGAGAAGTGGTGGAAAACCCTCAGTCTGGCTTGGCTGGGAAAATATTCGCCTGCCTCTCAGTCGTCATGGTGCTGGTCACTGTCATCAGCCTGTGCATCAGCACCATGCCAGACCTCAGAGATGAAGAGATCAGGGTGCGTATTAAGTCGATGAAAACCACATAGTCAAGAACAGGAAACGTGTTCTGTGTTGATGCATAGTACTATTCAGCAGAGGTTTCATATAAGCGCATCACAGCTAAAAGAAGCATCTAGTGAAACTAATGATTAAGTGGTAACACTTTATAATAAGGGTGCAAATCATACACTTAAGTAATACTCAACTAATGCATCGCTCATGATAATTTAATGCACAAATTAATGCAGGACGTGCATAAATTCCTGTTGCTCATCATTCACAAATGAACCAAAACGTCTTAAGATTCTGTGTTAATTATATTTTCTCAACAAAATTATTATCAAACCTTTACGCTGCACTCGTCAATATTTATATATTAATAATGGATCAAATTACTGTGTAATGATTTAAGTGTATTAGTCTTTCAGCTCATTGTTTTTGTCATCTGTCCCGCAACTTTACTGTTTTTATTCACTCCAACTGCTCTCATCAGCATCGTATTCATCAAAAACCCCTCTCAATATGTCAGTCATTGTAAAATGTCTATAACACAGAACAAGGCTAAATTGACTTGTTACATTGATAACAATAACATTTTGTTTTTACTGCTTTTTCAATGAAGTCCCATAAAGCACATTCAACAATAATCAGCCTCAGCCTGTATGCAATACAATTACTATATCAACAATAATAAAACATTCTTAAAGTAAATTTGTCTATAAAAATAGATAAATAATAATTTAATGATTAGATTGACGGGAGACATTTCCAACAGTAAAAATGCAGCTCTGTAAGGTTGCAGAATAAAGTCAAAGTGAGGGTTATTTGGAAATGTGTGGGCTGAGGAGTTGTTAAGAAACTGCTTTTGCCAGTGTGACTGTTAAATCATAGATTTCGGCTTCTTGTTTGAGTCAACAGAAGCAGACGGACTGTAGAATTGATTGTATAACTAACGGTCAGTGTAAAGAGCCTGAATTAGGCTTGTGATTAAGCCCGAGATGAAGCCTACAGTCAATTACACCAATCCAGACACAAACAAACCGAGGAATGTTCAGCTCAGAAGCTGAAATACGTTTATACGAGAGTTGGACTGAACAAAGATCTGGACTTGTTTTCCTAAAACAAAGCCAAGATTCCTTTTAATTTCTGGAAACCAGTTTTGTTTTTAGTTTGGAGTCAGGCAGACACCTTGAATGTTGACCGTCTGTTTTAAGTTGCTTTTATTCAGTTTGACTGATAAACAATGACATAGAGCAGAATTTTGAAAGGAAAATGTAGTAAAAGTTGTGCTCATTTATTAAACAATGGCTCCTTGATTTACGACAGAAGTAAACAAGCAGCTTCTCATTTTTGGCAAATGCAACTGCAAGATCAGATGTTATCAGCTATCTTTAGGATAAATAAACATGACATAGACACATGAAAATCTTCCTTTTCAGTGCTTGTGCACATACATTTTTACATTTACATTTTTACATTTACATTTTTACACCACACATTCTCATCTTTTCTTTTTCAGTTATTCAACAAACCATTCAGATTATGCATAACTTTAAGCCTTCATATCTTTTAAACGGGTGAATTATACAGGACTTCACATCAACAGTTGTCATGAACGGGGACATTAGCTATAGAGAACAAAACCGCTTTTGCTACCTGGATGAAAACAAGTTGTTTTCTCCTGTAAAGTGAGACATTTTAACATCGGGGTGTACGGAGATAAAATCTCTTTTGGAGTAAACCTCAAGTGGCCATTCGAGGAACTGCATGTTTGGCACCTTCGCGTTGGTTAGAACAGACAAACAAGCTGTTTATTTCATTCCTTTCACTTTTGCTTGTATTTCTGGTGGTGGAAAGGTGCTGAAAAAGCTGTGACCCTTGACCCTTGAAGCCTGATGTACCTAGTTACAGTTGCTATTGCCAGGCTATGATTAATCTCTGATTTGTGCGTTAGAGAATGGTCAATATGCAGGTGAAAGTGTAATATCCTTCAAAATAGAAATACCCAAGTAAAGTATTAGCAAGCCAACTACAATATTGTACAGTTGAGTAAATGTACAAGTTTCACCCAGTTTTTCTTTAGCTGCCTGGATGTTCATACTGACATTAGCTGTTAGCCAAATATAGACAGTAAATTATGTAGTAAGCTATTAACATGTTGGCAAACAGACAGTACATATCAAGTTGACCCTCATTTCCTGAATATAACTTCCTTCACAAATAATTCACTCAGTTCTAGAAATTGTATTCCCTCTGGTAACACAGAAGTCTAGATTAAAGTATTGATTTCTACGCTTAATGAAACCTGCCCTTCAGCCTTTTCTTGTGAGGAAACAGAAGGAGGCTCATTATGTGCAGTTAGAAAAGCGTTTTACAAGGTTATCATTTTAGCTCTAGTATTTTATTCAAGAGATGATAAGGTCTTGTTTTCTCTGCCATCATTCTTCTTTCAAAGTCCCAATGAAATGGATTCCCCCTCTTTAATGATTGATCCACATTGCAACAGACATTTACTTTTTAACACTCACTGCCAAAGAAATGTTGTAATAGAGTGTGTATGAACTACAATCAATTTACGCTGTGCTGTGTACGTTTTTATCTTCATTTAAGTTTTTATTGCAGGAACAAACAACATGAGGCAGGTCTGTTAATTAACAATATAAGAGTATGTGGAGGCTAATGGCTTGTTTCCTGAGACGAGGTTATTTGAACATCTATGTCATCTTTGTCATTTAAATTAGTGTTTTCATCTGTAGTGTATTTTACTGTTGACTAAAAGGTATATTGATTTTAAGAGTAACCTGATCTGTAGTCTATGTGTGATATTGGTGGTGACCCTTTTAAGTTGCCCAGTGTCTTCTTGTCACAGTACGTCTCTGTGTCTGCAGGGCGAGTGCTCCCAGAAGTGTCAGAGCATGTTTGTGGTGGAGTCCATCTGTGTGGCGTGGTTCACTTTGGAGTTTATGCTTCGTTTCGTCAATGCTCAGAGCAAGCTGGCCTTTGCTCGTGGCCCCCTCAACATCATCGACGCCATCGCCATCCTGCCCTATTATGTGTCCCTGGTCGTCGATGTCAGAGATCAGTCGCAGGAGGATTTCATCATGGGTGCCGGCAGAGGCTATCTGGACAAACTGAGTTTGATCCTGCGCCTGCTGCGGGCCCTGCGGATCCTGTACGTGATGCGGCTGGCTCGCCACTCTCTGGGCCTGCAGACGTTAGGGTTGACCATGCAGCGCAGCATGAGGGAGTTCAGCCTGCTGCTGCTGTTTGTCTGCGTGGCTGTGACCCTCTTCTCACCTCTGGTCCATCTAGCAGAGAGTGAGCTGGCGCCATTTGCCGCCACATACCCCCACCACAGCTTCAGCAGCATCCCTGCCTCCTACTGGTGGGCCATCATCTCTATGACCACGGTGGGATACGGAGACATGGTGCCGCGCAGCATCCCCGGACAGATAGTCGCGCTCACCAGCATCCTGAGTGGCATCCTCATTATGGCGTTCCCCGCCACGTCCATCTTCCACACCTTCTCCCGCTCATATCAAGAGCTGAAGCAGGAGTATGAGCGGCTGTGGAAGGAGGAGAGAGGCGAGGAAATAGCCGCCGAGTCAGAGGAGAGTTGGTCCAAAGTCGAATTGGCACCAGATGAGCTCACGTCTGTGTCGAAGGAAGATAATGATTGGGTGATGTCAAGAAAGAGTCATCATTCCACACTTCCGTCAACAGCTTTCTAATGGAGCAGGAAGAGAGCAGTCGGACTCTTTCATTCAGTAGTTATGTGTTTAAAATGGTGACACTACTCTGTAAGCATATTTAGACTCTAAAGGACTGTTATATTGTGGACAGTGAATTACACTTGTTGTTGTCTGTTCATGTTCTGGATTTATTCTTTAATACATTGAGCTTTAAACAATCTATCTGGTTATTATCAGGTTATATTAAGCTTGTTTTTCATATCAGTAAATACGTAACATACAAACAAACCGTTACCCTCGTTTCTTGTGTAAGAAAATATAAACTATAATCTTACATAAACTATTGTGCACATTTTCAATATTCAAAAAGAGGATGTGTGTGTGTGTGTGTATGTATATATGTATTTGTATTTATACTGAAGGTTATATATATGTGTGTATATACTGTATATGTATATATAGATGTGTGTATGTATATATATATATATATATATATATATATATGTATATATAGGTGTACATATACATGTACACATATGTATATACTGTACATATATATATACTGTATATGTATATATAGGTGTGTACAATTTCAATCAAATACAAGCACAGGCGAGAGACAACTAAATTCACTTCATCCTGCTTATAACGTCATTGTTTGCTTGTTGTTGTTTTATGACTACACGTCTCATTAAAGTGATGCTTTCACGTTAGATTTTGAGTGTTGGAGTGTCCTTAAATGCACCATCAAGGGACAATGATTTTAATACAACAATGGTGACCAAAATGTTCACTGTGATAGATTACGCAGCACAAGTGTCATGTACGTTGATTTGGAAATCAATTAGCTGCCTGACAGTCATTAAAAATCTTCCTGTATGCTGTGGGAAATGATGGGCAGCAATGTTTAACACATGTATTTGATGGACCTTTAATGTGCAGATTAATGTCAACATCTAGTAGCTCCTCTTGTCTCACCGTTTGTCTAACTTCTAGGCTCTTTTGAAATCACAATAAACTCTGATTTTAACTGCCTGAGAGTATGAATGGTTTGTTCACTCTGCATGGAAGTTATGTCTTCGACAAAGGAACCTCACAGCTCCTGACCGTATAGCACAAGTTTAATGATTTAAGGAGCCTGAAAGGTAGAAACATAGTTCAGGTGTCTTATATGGTCTGCCGACCTTCATATTAAAAGAGGTGGTGTGTTAGATAGTGTTGGGGTAATCTTAGTGTTAGTCTTAACTACTA
>NC_041357.1:7253839-7263839 GCF_900634415.1 Cottoperca gobio
ACAACAGTCGCAAAGCAGCTGAACAAGTAGCTTGTACTTAAAGCGTTATAATCTATACTTTTATAATATGGTATATGGAAATATGGTTATTTAGACAAAACATCATGCCGTTCAACAGCACCACAAAGTACATCTTACAAAATGATCGTAATGTTTAACAAAAACTCTTCTTTTGCATTGCTAATGCATAAACGTTTCATAGGACATTTAATGAAGCGGCTCAATCTAATTCATTTGTATAATGTTGTGTAGTTTATTTTCTGTATGAAAAATTTGAATCTCCAAAGTAACAAGTAACCGTAGCTGTAAATGTAAAGAAGTAAAAAGATCAATATTTCCCTCCCTAGTGAAGTGGAAATATAAAGTAGCAGAAAACAGAAATAATCACGTCCTCCTCGCAGCCGGACAGTGCACTTCCTGGATAACTGAACAGCTCCCTCTTGAGGAGACTCTGCCGTGTTGCTGCTAATACTATGCTGATACTTTTACTTCAGGTACTTGAAGCGGAGTAGTTGCACCTTGTGATATTTCTCTTTTTACGTGAGTAAATTATGTGGTTTTACAAAAAGGCAGTATTTTGTCTGCGATCTTCTCACTCGAGGATTTTAAGTGTGATTGTTGATTCTGTTGCTTGTGTGTGAATGCTGAACAAGAAACCTGCTTTATAAATGCAGACCGTTTACCATTTATTCAGTCATAATTATTTCATTTGAAAAAGAAATACTTAAAAAACAAAGTTTTTAGTGGCTCAAAGTGCTGCCGTTTGGGGTGCTGTTACTTGATTGTACTATACTTCATGTGCACCATTAAAGAAGTATGAAACCTCATAAAATAAGAAGCATTGTTAGAGATTAAATTACTCCACAAAACAAAACACTTACATTTAGTGTAACACATTAAAAGGAGCCCATTCTTTATTAAAAGTGTAAATACTCTTAAACTTTATATTTATATATTATTATATATATAAAAAAAACTTCACTAGGTACTTTAAAGGACATGTTGATGCTAATACTTTGCTAATATTTTTACTTAAAGCTGCTATTACGTAAATTAAGGAATTAAGAAAAATGCAGGCTTCTCTCAAATGTTGCAAGCTTTTCAATGCAAAATGCAGTAACAGTACACATACAGTGTCAGGCGGTGGATGTGATTCACAAGAACACATGGATTTACTTACACAACTGCTTTAAGATGACAGTCACTCGGGGTCATCCCCACGTGTCTCACTTGTCTCTTAGGAATAGGTGTTGGACTGTAGCCTTGACAGCATCCATCCTTTGGTGCTGATGCTGCCTCCTGAGCTGTGAACACAGACACACACATTTAGTACTAAATACAGTTTAGATTGACAGCTCACTGAGAAATCAAGCAGTTACTGACCGTCAGAGCTGTGACGCAGGAAGCAGATCAGAAGTACGAGAGTCACCAGAGTCTTCATAGTTCAAAGGCAGAAGAGCTTCTGTTTGGATGAAAGCCTTTAATCTCCAAGGTTTGATGTGTGCTAGAAACCTGCTCTGTGCTGCCTTTATATATACCGCTCCGGTCTCCATCGCTTTCCATTGTCACTCAGTTATGTTCTCAGAATATAACTGAGCTGGTTCTCAGAAAAACAAATGGTAATTTCTCTTTTTTTTCTGTCTCAACAGCTATTTTCTGCAGAAAATGTGACGGTAAAACAATTCTGCAGAAAGCCTTACTCAGAACAGCCTTCTTTTTTGATTACTCAGGGTATAACTGCCAACATTGAGGAAGGACTTTAAGCAACCTCACACTATAATAAAACACACAGTCTCTGTTAATACAAAAACATTTTTCTTTATTTAGAATAAACTCAGCAATAGAAGCACTGCACTGAAATGCCTGTTGAATGGCAGCGGAGAACTGTACATTTACTCAAGTAATTCTTAAGTACATTTTGAAGTACTTTGACAAAATGATATAACATGGTCGAACGCTGCTGAACTTCACAAAGAAAAGAAAATGTTTTTTCTGAAGATGGATACTTAGTTTTTAGTATCTCATATCTTTGTGACTCCTTTAGACATTGCATTGTGGGACAATAATGTGCAAACTCAAAAATCCAGTATGTTTCAGTGTGTGTACTCTACTGTTTTGAGGAAACTTAATTTTGGCGTGAACACACGACATAATAAAAACCTGCTAAGAGTTCATATAAAACTGCGACTTTTTGTTTTTAGCAATGCTTTTTCCCCCCATTGATTTAGTTGACTGAAGCAGATAAGTAGACACTGTAGTTGTACACGTATCAGTTTTAGAGGTAGTAGCTACAGTATATCTCAAAAGTGAGTACACCCTTTAGATTTTTGCAAATATTCTGTTATATCCTTTCAGGGGATAACATTATCCTACTGAAACTTTGATATAACTTAAAGTAGTCAGTGTGCTGCTTGAATAACAGTATAGATTTATTGTCCTTTGAAAATTACTCAGTACACAGCTGTTAATGTCTAAACAGCTGGCAACAAAAGTGAGTACACCCCATAGTGAACATGTCTAAATTGTGCCCAAAGTGTCAATATTTTGTGTGACCACCATTGTTATCTAGCACTGCTTTAACCCTCCTGGGCATGGAATTCACCAGAGCTGCACAGGTTGCTTCTGGAATCTTCTTCCACTCCTCCACGACGACATCACGGAGCGCACGGATGTTGGACACCTTGCACTCCTCCACCTTCCTCTTGAGGATGCCCCACATGTGCTCAATTGGGTTTAGGTCTGGAGACATACTTGGCCAGTCCATCACCTTCTTCAGCAAGGCCGTTGTCATCTTGGAGGTGTGTTTAGGGTCATTATCATGTTGGAAAACTGCCCTACGGCCCAGTTTCCGAAGAGAGGGGATCATGCTCTGCTGCAGGATGTCACAGTATATATTGGAATTCATGTGTCCCTCAATGAAATGCAGCTCCCCAGTGCCGGCAGCACTCATGCAGCCCCAGACCATGATGCTGCCACCACCATGCTTGACTGTAGGCAAAACACATTTGTCTTGGTACTCCTCACCAGGGTGCCGCCACACACGCCGGACACCATCTGACCCAAACAGGTTTATTTTGGTCTCATCAGACCACAGGACATGGTTCCAGTAACTCATGTTCTTGGATTCATTGTCTTCAGCAAACTGTTTGCGGGCTTTCTTATGCATCGGTTTCAGAAGGGGCTTCTGTCTGGGGCGACGGCCATACAAACCGATTTGATGCAGTGTGCGGCGTATGGTCTGGGCACTGACAGGCTGACATCCCACTTCTGCAACCTCTGCAGCAATGCTGGAAGCACTCGCACGTCTATTTTTGGAAACCAACCTCTGGATATGACGCTGAGCACGTGGACTCAACTTCTTTGGTCGACCCTGGCGAGGCCTGTTCCGAGTGGAACCTGTCCTGGAAAACCGCTGTATGATCTTAGCCACTGTGCTGCAACTCATTTTCATGGTGTTGGCAATCTTCTTATAGCCAAGGCCATCTTTGTGAAGCGCAATAATCCTTTTTTTCAGCCGCTCAGAGAGTTCCTTGCCATGAGGTGCCATGTTGTCCAGCATTCAGAGAGAATTGTGCCCAAAACACCAAATTTAACAGCCCTGCTTATCATTTACACCTGAATCCTTGTAACACTAACGAGTCACATGACACCAGGGCGGGAAAACAACATCATTGGGCACAATTAGGACATGTTCACTATGGGGTGTACTCACTTTTGTTGCCAGCTGTTTAGACATTAACAGCTGTGTACTGAGTAATTTTCAAAGGACAATAAATCTATACTGTTATTCAAGCAGCACACTGACTACTTTAAGTTATATCAAAGTTTCAGTAGGATAATGTTATCCCCTGAAAGGATATAACAGAATATTTGCAAAAATCTAAAGGGTGTACTCACTTTTGAGATATACTGTATATATCTAGACTACAAATAGCAGTAGTAAAAAGTCAAAAGAAATTCACTTCTTTGTATGTTGCACTTACGTTGGTTTGGTTTATTTGTAGCTAATAGTTGAATTCGTATTCTATCGTTTCTGTATGTTGCACTTTTGTTTGTCTTATTTGAAGCTACTGTTCTGCACTTAAATGATTTCACCTGTTTGAAGCTAATGTACCTGCAAGATTCTTGCAGTTCGGAGTTGTATCCTCATGATTGTTTGCACTTATTGTACTTAAAGCGTCAGCTAAATGACCTGTAATGTAAATAGCTGACAAAGTATTTTGTCAAATTAAGATGAACAACAACATTAAAGTACTGCAGACATGTTAATGCATCACTAATGATGATCCAGTAATATAATAGTAAATCACTCTGCATTATGAGTACTTTCCTTTTTATAACATTTTGTTGCTAATACTTCTGTACTTTTACTTAAAATACATTTTGAATGCAGGACTTCTACTTATAATGAAGTATTTTCATACTGTGATATTGCTAGTTTTAAGTGAAGGATCTGAGTACTTCTTCCACCACTGAGTATAGTAGTACAGTGTAAGTCAAAATATTGTAGTAGCAGTAGTACTGTAATAGTTGTAGCAGTAATACTACTAGTAATATTAGTAGTATAACTTTGTGAGTTGAACCCTGGTTGATATTATGTGACTTCCTAATCTGTTTTCACCAGAAACTGCACAGCAGCGTTTCTGAGAACAAACTGCTTCCACACAGAAGACGTCATTCACAGAAATATGTCTTCACTGCATTATTGTATTGCGTGTATGGTTACGGTAAGCGCGTCATTTCCGGTTGTTAATGTTTCTGTGTTGCTGGTAGCATACTTCGGCAGCTCCAGTTTGACCCAGTTAATGTTATTATATTCTTGATCACATCGGCTAATTACCTGTCATCTATCTAAACCTATACTTGTACTTCCTAAGCACTTACAACTCTCTCCTTATCCTCCTTCTCTTAGCGACTCTCGTTAAATCCTCAATTCTTTACGCTCCTTTCGGCTCTGCTAACGTTAGCTGCTGCAGCTCGGCAGCTAGCGATGGCATCTCCCTCTTCTGCTCTCTCCTGCTCGGTGTGTTTCATGTTTAGCTATTGCTCTGCCTCCTTTAGTGATAATGGTACGTGTATTAAATGTAGTTTATACGCAGGGTTGGAGGCGAGTTTTAGAGGGATAGATGAGCGGCTCCGCACCATGGCTAGTCAGCGGTTAGCAAGTGTAGCTGTTAGCAAGCCCCCTATAGTCGGTGCGGGCCGACCAGTGGTATCTCCTGTTAGCTGTCCCCCGGCGGGACCCGAGCAGCCGGGAGACTGGGTGACTGTCCGAAAGAAGTGTTATCAGAAGCCCACGGTTCACCACCAACCGCTTGCTGTTTCTAACAGATTCTCCCCACTCAGTGACACACCAGCTGAGAAGCCAACTCTGGTTATCGGTAGCTCAATTTTGAGATACGTTCATTTTGAGACACCAGCGACGACAGTCACGTGCATTCCGGGGGCCAGAGCGGGCGACATAGAAGCACATTTGAAACTGCTGGCTAAGGCTAAA
The DNA here is from genome assembly GCF_900634415.1 of Cottoperca gobio. Classification (NCBI taxonomy): domain Eukaryota; kingdom Metazoa; phylum Chordata; class Actinopteri; order Perciformes; family Bovichtidae; genus Cottoperca; species Cottoperca gobio. The sequence goes on from NC_041357.1 coordinate 7,259,337, forward strand.
CGTAAATACAGTAAGATTGTTATTCACGTCGGCGGTAATGACACGCGATTGCGTCAATCGGAGTGTACTAAAGTTAATGTGGAGTCGGTGTGTACATTTGCCAAAACAATGTCGGACTCCGTAGTTTTCTCTGGTCCTCTGCCAAATCTTTTGAATGATGACATGTTTAGCCGCATGTCATCATTCCGTCGCTGGCTCTCACGGTGGTGTCCAGATAATGATGTGGGCTTCGTAGACAATTGGCGGACTTTCTGGGGAAGGCCTGGTCTGATTAGGAGTGACGGCATCCATCCTACTTTGGCTGGAGCAGATCTCATATCCAATAATATTACACAGTCTATTAGTGGACCTAATCCATGACAACCCAGAGTTGAGACCAGGACAAAGAGTTGTAGTCTTACACACTTCTCTGTGCTTCTTTCCGGGCAGTCACCCACTCAAATCCCCATAGTGACTGTGTCTGCCCCACGACCACTGAAACTAATCAAGTCTATGGTTAACAGAAGAGGAGTTATACATGAAAACCTAATTAAAATAAACACCACCACTGCAAAAGTGCAACTAAATCAAAAAATTAAATGTGGGCTCTTAAACATCAGATCTTTATCAACGAAAGCTGGATTGGTAAATGATTTAATATCAGATAATAAGATTGATTTATTTTGTCTCACTGAAACCTGGCTGAGACATGAAGAATATGTCAGTCTAAATGAATCTACTCCACCTGGTCATATTAATACTCACATTCCTCGAGGTACTGGCCGAGGAGGTGGAGTTGGGGCCATATTTGACTCAAACCTCTTGATCAATCCTAAGCCTAAACTAAAATATAACTCTTTTGAAAGCCTTGTTCTTACGCTCTCAAACCCAACATGGAAAACAATAAAGCCAATTTTATTTGTTACTGTGTACCGCCCTCCTGGTCCGTACTCTGAATTTCTATCTGAATTCTCAGAATTTTTATCAAATTTAGTCCTTAAAACAGATAAAGTAATTATTGTAGGTGACTTTAATATTCATGTGGATGTTGATAGTGACAGCCTTAATAATGCATTTATCTCAATATTAGATTCAATTGGGTTCAGTCAGAATGTACATGAACCAACTCACTGTTTAAACCACACTCTGGACCTTGTTCTGGGATATGGTGTTGAAATTGAAAGTTTATCAGTGTGTCCACATAATCCTCTTTTATCAGACCATTTTTTAATAACTTTTGAAGTCCTGTTACTGGACTACAAGCCAGTAGGCAAAATATCCTACGCTCGATGTTTATCTGAAAGTGCTGTGACTAAATTTAAGGAAGTGATTCCATCAGCACTTGATTCAATACCAGGACTCAATATCAATATAACAGAGGACTCCAATGCTAACTTTAGTCCCTCCCAAATTAATCATCTTGTTGATAGCGCTGCAGCCTCACTGCGAATAACACTCGACTCTGTCGCTCCTCTTAAGAAGAAGATCATAAAACAGAAAAAGAAAGCTCCATGGCTTAATTTACAAATCCGCAAACTAAAACAAAAGTCGAGAAATCTTGAAAGTAAATGGCGTTCCACTAAATTGGAAGAATCTCGTTTAGTCTGGTTAGATCATCTTAAAACGTATAAGAAGGCTCTCCGTAATGCCAGAGCAGCTTATTACTCTTCCTTAATAGAAGAAAATAAGAACAACCCCAGGTTTCTTTTCAGCACTGTAGCCAGGCTGACAGAGAGCCACAGCTCTACAGAGCCTTCTGTTCCTATATCTCTCAGTAGTGACGACTTTATGAGTTTCTTTAACGATAAAATTATAATTATTAGAGACAAAATTAATCTCCTCCTGACCTCAATTGGTAATGACTTAACTTCAACTGTTGGAATTTTAAAAACATCTGTAACTCCTGAAATATATCTAGACTGTTTTACTCCAATCAACCTTAACCAACTAACTTCAACAATCTCATCGTCTAAGCCATCAACCTGTCTTTTAGACCCGATTCCAACTAAACTGTTTAAAGAAGTTTTACCCTTAATTAACACTTCGTTATTAAATATGATCAACCTGTCTTTATTATCTGGCTACGTACCAAAATCCTTTAAAGTAGCTGTAATAAAACCACTTCTTAAAAAGCCTGGTCTTGATCCAGAGATTTTAGCCAACTATAGGCCGATATCTAATCTTCCCTTTCTCGCTAAAATCCTTGAGAAAGCAGTCGCAAAACAGTTGTGTGACTTTTTACATAATAATAGTTTATTTGAGGTTTTTCAATCTGGATTTAGAGTTCATCATAGCACAGAGACGGCACTGGTGAAAGTTACCAATGACCTTCTATTGGCTTCAGACAAAGGACTCGTCTCTGTTCTTGTCTTGTTAGACCTCAGTGCTGCTTTCGACACTGTTGATCATGACATTCTACTACAGAGACTGGAACATTGTGTTGGCATAAGAGGAACCGCACTAAGCTGGTTCAAGTCCTATTTATCTGAGCGATCTCAATTTGTACTTGTTAACGATAAATCCTCCATGACAGCCAAAGTCAGTCTCGGAGTTCCGCAGGGTTCTGTACTTGGACCGATTCTATTCACCTTATATATGCTTCCTTTGGGCAATATTATAAGGAACCACTCTATAAACTTTCATTGTTATGCGGATGATACCCAATTATATCTATCAATTAAACCAGATGAAACCAATCAATTGGCTAAACTTCAAGCATGCCTTAAGGACATAAAAACTTGGATGTCTAGCAACTTTTTGATGTTAAACACAGACAAAACTGAAGTTATTATACTTGGCCCTAAACGCCTCCGAAACGCATTTTCTAATGACATAGAAGCTCTGGATGGCATTAACTTGGCCTCCAGCACCACTGTAAGGAATCTTGGCGTCATCTTTGATCAAGATCTGTCGTTTAACTCCCACATAAAACAAATCTCAAGGACTGCCTTCTTTCATCTACGTAACATTGCAAAAATAAGACACATCCTGTCTCAAAATGATGCAGAAAAACTAGTCCATGCATTTGTTACTTCAAGGCTGGATTACTGCAACTCATTGTTATCAGGTTGTCCAAAAAAGTCGGTTAAGACTCTTCAGTTGATCCAAAATGCAGCGGCACGTGTATTGACTAGAACAAGGAAATGGGATCATATTACTCCTGTATTAGCTGCTCTGCACTGGCTCCCGGTAAAATACAGAATAGAATTCAAAATCCTTCTCCTGACTTACAAATCAATTAAAGGTCAGGCTCCAGCATATCTTAAAGATCTCATAGTACCTTATAAACCAACTAGAGCATTACGCTCCCAGACTGCAGGGTTACTTGTGGTTCCTAGAGTCTCTAAGAGTACAATGGGAGCCAGAGCCTTCAGCTATCAAGCTCCTCTCCAGTGGAACCAGCTTCCAGTTTGTGTTCGGGAGGCAGACACACTCTCCACATTTAAGAGTAGGCTAAAGACTTTCCTTTTTGATAAAGCTTATAGTTAGGGCTGGCTCAGGTTTGCCCTGGATCAGCCCCTAGTTATGCTGCTATAGGCTTAGACTGCCGGGGGACACCTCCCTGCTCTCTTCCTTCTCTCCCTCTCTCTTCTTCTCCCTCTCTTCTTCTCCCTCTCTATCTGTATGCATTTATGTAAATATATGTTACTAACTCACCATCCGGGGTATCATCCCCGGAGTGTCTGTCTCTCATGTGGCAGGTTGCCACTGATAAAGTTTACGTCAGGATCATGAATCGTGACAGCGCCTGCTGACCTGGTCCTGCTGGACACCGGGAAGCCTTATTGACATTTTCCTGGATTCATCCAAACTTTCTATTTCTTTTTTTTTTTTCCAACACAACATAATTTCTGTCAAATGTTGTATTTGTACTATGTTGTTTATCCTGTACACACGACATCTATTGCACGTCTGTCCGTCCTGGGAGAGGGATCCCTCCTCAGTTGCTCTCCCTGAGGTTTCTTCCATTTTTTCCCCTTTAATTTTGGGGTTTCTTTTAGGAAGTTTTTCCTTGTGCGATGCGAGGGTCTAAGGACAGAGGATGTTGTAACCTGTACAGTCTGTAAAGCACACTGAGACAAATGTATAATTTGTGATATTGGGCTATACAAATAAATTTGATTTGATTTGATTTGATTTATTCTGGTTATAAGATACAAATCATTTAATGCCCCCTTTTCTTATTTCTTATCCTTAAAAAAACGTCATGCAGCTGGTAACATAGCAGGACGTTTACTTGTAACAACATATTTTTACAGTGTGGTATTACTTTTACCTAAGTGAAGGATCTGAGTACTTTATCCAAATTTGTCTCAAAGTCAGAGTGGGAAGTCTAATTTAAAACTGTTACATAAATATGAAGACAAAATAAAAAGGGACAATTTAAATGACTAGCATGTATCAAGGAGAAGTAGAAGATCTGTCAAATACTTATCACAATTAACACATATTGCATCAGTGGCACGATGTGAGTTCGGAGAGGAATTACGTCAAAGGAATCATACTCTATTTTGAGGATGAAGA
>NC_041357.1:7266339-7283839 GCF_900634415.1 Cottoperca gobio
ATTTCTTTTTTAAACATCCTTCGAGGGCCATACTAATGATTGAACTCAAAACCTTTGCAAAAAACTTTTAAAGACACAGTCCATTCATTTCACTTTTCTTTTATGCTGGGCAAAAAATTAACTTTTTTATCCATGTATCTTTCTGTTTTATCAGAAATCAGAAATTAATCCCACAACGGGGAAATTTATCTTGTCACAGCAAAAGAACATATTAAGTAAAAAGGCAGTAAACAATAATTAAATAGAATAAAAAATAATATAAGTACCAAGTGGTTAATAGAAAATAAAGTGAGTATTGTAAATGGCAGTGATAATTGCACAGCAGTGGTGGAATAGTCTGTTCTTGGTGTGGTGGTCTACCGATCTATCTTTCCATGTTTGTATGTTCCGCTCTGCAGAGAGCTACTTGTTGGGCCAAACTCCACCGAAGATCATTAACTTTATCCAAACGCACTCGTCCTTTCAGCTCGTGCAGTTCGGCATGTTTCGTGCAGTAATGACGCTCGAGATTATTTCTCCTGGAAAGTGCGACATTCCGCATCCAGCTTTCTTTTCTGTTTTACACTTGCCATGCTGCGTTCACTGATGTCAATGACCGTCTCGTTTAAAATTGAAGTTTTTTGACATGACGTGACCACGTGATGACATGTTCCGCTCGTGTTGTGTTCAATGACCCTGACCTTGGCCAAGAAAAATAGTCAGTCCCCCAGTCAGTCAGTCAGACAGACAGACAGACATAAATACATAACGATAGACAGACAGACAGACAGACAGTCAGACAGACAGACAGAAAGATATAACGATAGACAGACAGACAGACAGACAAACAGATATACTTAAGTAAAGTACAAGTGCCAGTTTGTACATACAGAACTTGAGTAAAACAAAAATATAAAAGTACTGTAAAATACTGTCATATAAACTTTAAACCAGTTGAATTAAATTGTTCAAAGCATCTTCATCACTTGTCATATATGCAGAATTTTAGATAATAAATTATCAAATATTATATTATATAATATTTCAATAAAGTTCCCACAGCAACATACCATAAACCAGGGGTCGGGAACCTATGGCTCGCGAGCCATATATGGCTCTTTCGATAACGCAATATGGCTCGCAGACAATTTTGAGCTGACATTTAACATGATTAACAGGTAATACATAATTATATTGTGTCATTTTAAAGTAAAACATTTAGCAGCGGATTTGTTTTTAGTTCTCCCCTCTCTTTCCTCCGCCCTGTCTCTGGCTGTAGGTGAAGGTGTGTTCACACGTGTGTGCGTAGGGGGCGGAGCCCCGCCCTTCGCGAAACCGAGCAGAGGAGAAACTGCACAAAGCAAGCAGTAGACCAGGGGGGGTCAAACTCAATCACAGAGAGGGCCAACATTAAAAACTGGGACTACGTCGAGGGCCAAACACGGTCCACATTTATTGAACAGGATACACATATTGAATAAAGTGTAAAAAGATATGGAACATATTTAAGTCAACTGCAAACGGATTGCTGAGCAGTTCAATTTAAATTTCTGAGCTGCAAAGTCGGCAAATGGTCTCAGTTGATCAGCAGAATGCTGTCGGGAACACAGCGGTGGAGATGTTTGTCAGTGTTTGGAAACACGTAGTGACCAAAGTTTCCTTCTGCATCAGAGTCTCCCACAGGCAGCTCGGCTTGGAACGCCCTCACTGCATCATACATGTCCGTGATCACACGGCCCTGAAGCTGGAGGTTTAACAGTGAGATGCTTCGTTATGTCACACAAACAGTCCAGCTCACATCGTCCCAGAGATCTGGTGTGTTTCTCTTTGCTTTCCAAAAACTTTCATTCCATTCACATATTTAGTTACTTTCTCAAATGTATTTTCCTGTGGTTGTGCCATGCATTGATTTAATTACCAAAACTGGCGGGCCAGTTATGACAGACATATGATATTTTCTCGCGGGCCGGATATAATTGCCTTGAGTTTGACACCCGTGCAGTAAACACTGAAACGTGCACATAAATGAGATGAATAACGTAAGTGTTATTTATTTAATAAAAGAGCTCCTGTTCAATGAAACACTGATACTGCTATTAGTACTCAGATTAGTTATTCTTAAAAAATGCACGCATAAAGTTGCATTCAAATTTATTAAATATATGGCTCTCAAGGAAATACATAAAAAAATATTTGGCTTTTATGGCTCTCCCAGCCAAAAAGGTTCCCGACCCCTGCCATAAACCTTTGGTATCTTGCAGATACTTTATAACAACAGGAGGGATGTAACAATCACATTTAATAATTACATCATTTTAGATTTTTGTGATTGGAGTTTAATAAATTCAAATGAATCCCATTTCATTGGACACAAGCAGACGTACAGTATGTTTAACAACTAATATTATCACTTGAGATTCCTTATCACCACCTAGTGGGTGATTTCAGGGATGACTGGTAGCGGAGAGATGTCTGCCCAAAAGTATGTTAAACTTTAGCTGATTTAGCCGATAATCTGCTGCTGCCACCGGACCTTGGAGTCTGGAACCTGGGATTGTAGTTTGTGATGCTGTTGAAGGTGTTTCTGTTATTTAGACAACTCTCATTGACATACATGGGGTGGACAAAATAATAGAAACACCTGTCAGTATAACACAGTACAATTCAACAGCACCACAAACTACAATCCATCAAAAAAAGAAGTCCAAAATCTAAAAACATTTGATTTGTGTATGAGAACTTTGTTTTCTCTTCTTATCTCCCCACTAATCATCTCATGACTCTCAGATTTATCTGGTCACCCTTTGGAGGGGACTGTCCCCTAGGTTGGGAACCAGTGGACTAAACTAACTAAGTAGTGGACATTTTACTGCATAACCTTTTATTTTACTTTAAATACATTTTGCTGCTTTGTGCTTTTGCTTAAGTAATAATATAACAGAAATAAAATAAACAGTTCAACACCAGGAAAAGGACTGGAAGGGCGGCAGCCTCTGCCGTGTCAGAGGCAAAGCAGCGGGTGTGGGAGAAGTTCGGAGAAGCTATGGAGAAGGACTTTCGGTCGGCACCAAGGTGCTTCTGGAAAACCATCCGGCACCTCAGGAGGGGGAAGCGAGGAACCATCCAAGCTGTGTACAGCAAGGGTGGGACCCTGCTGACTTCAATTGAGAAGGTTATCGGCCGGTGGAAGGAGCACTTTGAGGAACTCCTGAATCCGACTAACACGCCCTCTATGGTAGAGGCAGAGCTGGAAGCTGATGGGGGATCATAGTCAATTTCCCTGATGGAAGTCACTGAGGTAGTCAAACAACTCCACAGTGGCAAAGCCGCAGGCGTTGATGAGATCCGTCCAAAAATGCTGAAGGCTTTGGGTGTTGAGGGGCTGTCTTGGTTGACACGCCTCGTCAACATTGCGTGGAAGTCTGGGACAGTGCCTAGGGGTTGGCAGACCGGGGTTTTGGTTCCCCTATTTAAAAAGGGGGACCAGAGAGTGTGTGCCAACTACAGGAGTATCACACTTCTCAGCCTCCCTGGTAAAGTCTACTCCAAGGTACTGGAAAGGAGGGTTCGGCCGGTAGTCGAACCTCTGATTGAAGAGGAACAATGCGGATTCCGTCCTGGTCGTGGAACAACTGACCAACTCTTCACTCTCGCAAGGATCCTGGAGGGGGCCTGGGAGTACGCCCATCCGGTCTACATGTGTTTTGTGGATCTGGAGAAGGCGTATGACCGGGTCCCCCGGGTGATACCGTGGGAGATGCTGCGGGAGTATGGGGTGAGGGGGTCACTTTTGAGGGCCATCCAATCCCTGTACGCCCAAACCGAGAATTGTGTCCGGATACTCGGCAGTAAATCGGACTCGTTTCCAGTGAATGTTGGCCTCCGCCAGGGCTGCGCTTTATCACCAATCCTGTTCATGATTTTCATGGACAGGATATCGAGGCGTAGTCGTGGAGGAGAGGGGTTGCAGTTCGGTGACCTGCGGATCTCATCGCTGCTCTTTGCAGATGATGTGGTCCTTATGGCATCATCGGTCTGTGACCTTCAACAGTCACTGGATCGGTTCGCAGCCGAGTGTGAAGCGGTTGGGATGAGGATCAGCACCTCAAAATCTGAGGCCATGGCTCTCAGCAGGAAACTGGTGGATTGCCTACTCCGAGTAGGGAATGAGCCATTACCCCAAGTGAAGGAGTTCAAGTACCTCGGGGTCTTGTTCGCGAGTGAGGGGACGATGGAGCGAGAGATTGGCCGGAGAATTGGAGCAGTGGGGGCGATATTACAGTCACTTTACCGCACCGTTGTGACGAAAAGAGAGCTGAGCCAGAAGGCAAAGCTCTCAATATACCGGTAGATCTTCATTCCTACCCTCACCTATGGTCATGAAGGCTGGGTCATGACCGAAAGAACGAGATCACGGGTACAAGCGGCCGAAATGGGTTTTCTCAGACGGGTGGCTGGCGTCTCCCTTAGAGATAGGGTGAGAAGCTCAGCCATCTGTGAGAGACTCGGAGTAGAGCCGCTGCTCCTTTACGTTGAAAGGAGCCAGTTGAGGTGGTTCGGGCATCTAGTAAGGATGCCACCTGGGCGCCTCCCTAGGGAGGTGTTCCAGGCACGTCCAGCTGGGAGTAGACCCCGGGGACCCAGGACTCGGTGGAGAGATTATATCTCCTCACTGGCCTGGGAACGCCTCAGGATCCCCCAGTCGGAGCTGGAGGATGTGGCCCGGAGAAGGGAAGATTGGGGTTCCTTACTGGAGCTGCTGCCCCCGCGACCCGATCCCGGATAAGCGGTAGACGATGGATGGATGGACACCACAATCCTCCACAAGGATCCTACAGTTGAATATACACACACTGAACATTATAACCTTCATGAAGGAAGATTTATTGCAGGACGGTTGTATTAGACTGCATTAGTTGTAGCTGGGTGAATCTAATACATTTGCAACTGACTTATTTTATGCCTAAAAAGTTGCTCAATAACTAAGAGCCATGTTTCTGCTGTAACAATCAGAGACACCTGCTGACTAGTGGCAGGAAAGCCTCATGTTGAATTTGAGAAAGTTTCAAGATAGTCAAAAACTACACCGCTTCGTCCTAGGGAGGAATTAAGACGTTTATCTAGTTTGATCTTTTTCTTTTCTTTAAAGTTTTTTTGCATTTTTCACTGTCTTTGCTGGAGTCTGCAGAATAAAGGAAACTGAAAGAAACAGGACAATAGATGTACGTAGGAATAAATAACGTTTATTTTCATTCTTTTTTGTATGCATTTATACACATATATATTGTATATACATATACATCTATATGTATATACATATATATATATATATTGTATATACATATATATATTGTATATACACATGTATATATGTATACTTGCCCAGTTGTAGACAAAGGTATGAGGACATACAAATTACAAATGAGCTGTCTTTGTCTTTGTGTTACATTTTCAGTAAACCCATTATGTAGTGCATTATTAATGTAGCGCTGACATGTTGGGAAAAACACAAACAACAATAACCAGGCTTTATTTGAATCTTTTTATTGGTTAGGTCATCCTAATTTAATTTCACATAATTAAATTAAAAGTTCTTTTTAAATATTGTCTTCAAAGAGGAAAGCATAACTAAAAGCAAAACTCATTCACGCATATCATTTAAAATGTGAAAACAATAATAATAATCAAAGTTCCTCCTACAAACACTCAAATCACAACAACATCAAACAAATAATAATTAAAATGTAACACACTATACACAACTGAATCTATGAATCTTTAAAGAACTGGTGCAACATGGGCCAGAACAAACACACCGGTGCACTCGTTTATGTTTATCCAGTCAGGTAAGCAGTCGGTCCGTCTTTCTGTTACGTTCATGTCTCTGAATCTCTCTGGGGTTTCCCCGTGGTTTCTCCAGGGGCAGAGTGAGGGCTGTGATTAGACGTGGGTGGGTGTCGCGCAGGTGAGGCCGGTCACGATGATGGCTTCTTGTTTTTAAAAACCAAAGGTGTTTTCACCGCTGTAAGCCACGTATAAAAAGCCGTCCTCGTCCTTATCTTTCTCGTACAGCTGCCCCATCGTGATGCTGAAACACGAAGGAGACACAGCCTGATTATTGAACGGGACAGCTGCTGAATACTAAGTATTATATATATATATATATATATATATATATATATATATATATATATATACACAATATGATATATCTTTTCCCTCTGTGTCATTGAGCTCCATTGTTGTTAAAAACTAATAAAAACACATCAATGAGCCACACTGATGCACTGTGTGACATGTTCCTTCATTACCATGAACACACACACTGTACTTTATTTTGACTCCCACACACACCGTCCTGCTGCCACAAATACTCACTAGAGCACCAAATGTGGATTCATCCGCCGCTGAAAATAGTTCCCAACAAATACAACATTTTCTCTCATTTGTTTGTTCTTGAACGTGGCTAACTATCTTCCCAATTATTATAAGAATAAACTGTTTATAATTACCTACCAAAATAAAATTTGTAATTTAAAGAAATCCCACAATTTCTTTGCAAACAAAAAAAGGTATCAAGTATTTTATTGTAATCTTTCCAAAAAGCTGCATCAAATTCAGGCAGTTTGGACTTTATTGACAATAAAACTGAAGAACTTGTTCAGATGACATATCATAAAAGATTTTCCTTTAAATAGATGAAACATTCAAACCAAAAACTCCCATGTTTTTATAGCTGCATCATTCCATCAAATATAATATATATAATATATATTAGATGTATTTTGTAACATTTTCCGACTGGATTCTGGATTATTTTAACGCAGCTGTGGTTCTCTACAGTGTAAAGTTTGAAAGTCCCGCTGCTGGCCCCAGAGGTCATAAATCTCTCTGTGAAGGGGCTAAAAATAGAGACTGAAAGTGCTGAGTAATGACTGGTAGGTCAGAGAGGAGTGATGGGTGTAACTACAGCTCATTCTGGGTGTTGTAATGATTGTCTCAGTGTTGAATCAGCCTGAATATCCAGTCCAAATTATATATTACCTCATGGTGTTTGGCAGTATGTGGAGTTTTTTACCACATCGTTTTCCAAGTTAATATTTTACATGTGTTTATTCGGTCAAAACCAACACACGTAATCCCTCTACCCGCTTCAGCTCCTTTGATCAATTTATTTTCAACATATAGTGGCTATTCTAAAATATAAAAGGAGCCCTGACACATTAACAGTCAACCATGAAAATGAAATAATTGAAGAAGCCACGGGGGAAATTAAAAAGGGGACAGAGTCCCTTGATCCAGACGGTATCTGAAATTAAACAGAGTACCTTTTGATACCTTTATTGACCATGAAGGCATTTGTGTACTGCTGTGATGGCAGATCAATACAGAACCAGTTACTTCCTGACTCCTGCTGTTTTACCGGGCATCATCTTAGAGCTATAGATCAGTCGATTAATGGATCGAAAGAAAATTAATCTGCAACTATTTTTGATAAATCGATTAATTGTTTCAGTCATTTTTCAGTCAAGAATATTTGCTGATTCAAGCTTCTCAATGTAAAGGTTCACTGCTTTTCTTTGTCATAAATGATAGTAAATAAACCTTTCAATCTAATCAAAGGTCCTGGTTTTTTCTCTTAAAAATGTAGGTTGTAGAAGAATTGTGCTTTTGTTTTTATTTAAATGGTTGATTGAATCAGACCTGAACCGAACTGAACCAGGCTTCATGAACAACTGCATGCATTGTATACACACACCAGACTGCTATTTGTCCTTTTTTTAAATGAACTTTAAAGGGAGTTTAAAGATGTTGGATTATTTGCAATACAGACCATATGAAAACACAAAAGAAACAGAAAAATCCTGAACTTTTAGAAATTCTGTTGGAGCTTTAGAGAGAAAACCTCATGGTGAAAAATTATAAACCGGAGTTCACAAACCTTTTTGCAATACGGACTAAATTTTAAATTGACAATGATGTAATTGCCGGACGTAATAATCTTCACTAGGGCTTGACCTGACCTGGACTGCGGCACCGTCTTGTCCACAAACAGGAAGATGGCCTTCTCTGAGGGCAGCTGGATGCGTTTCCTGATGATCCACATGAACTGAGCCACTGTGATGTCGGAGGGAACCAGGTACTTCCTCTTGTCGATGTCCACTATCTGTGATCCAGACACTTTCTCCACAATCACCTGACAAAACCACACAGAAGCATTGATTAAACCAATAATGAATTACTAAGCAGACTAAATCAGCTGTAGCACCACAGAAGTTTCACCCACCGGGACCCTATCAGGGTACTTGTTGCGGATTTTGGCTGACTCTATGCATCGATGTTCTGGTGGAGAAAAAGCAACATCCGTGTTAATTAAGAGAATGTTTTACAAGACAACAGAAGCACATGTTACTTAAGTAAAACCTCTTCTCCTGTAAAAAAAAAAACAGAGAGACAAATGTAAATGTCAGTGATGGACAAAGATCAATATTTAGCAGCTTAGGTGAGAGATTCGCAGGCAGCTGCTGTGGATTTAGAAACAAAGCCCGTCTGTCCAGTCACTTAAAAAGGTGAATGTGCCTCATCAATAAAACATCACCACTTTAGCGCTGTGTCATTATTGTACTGGCAGCCTCTATAACTGCATTCCTGCCCGAAACTCATTATTAACACATTATTTTACAGCTAAATGACAAGTGAATAAGTATGTGAATCACTGCCAATTAATAATTATATCAACATGTGTTTTTTGTATTTAGTTTCATTCTTCTTACTTTGTTACTTTGTGTATTTTTTTATGAAAAAGTTGCATAAATTAAGAACGAAGGATGTTTTGACTGCTGATCAAAGTAATCGATTTTGAGAAATAAGGACTTCATTACATTTCTGTGACTTCTGGCACATCTTTTAGGGTACAATTACATTTGTTTGGACACCTTACTTTTCTTATCCATCACTCTGGTTACCTGTAACAAATATTACCATTCACAAAAATAAATCCCTCTCAACTCCCCTGAATTTTCTTACTTCAGATGCCAGTAAAAATGTAGGCTCCACCAACAAACCAAAACATGTTAAAACAAAAAGATATATTTTTTATTAACTTGACTTCATATACTAAATGATGAAAATAAATATCAATCGATTATTTGACATCACATTTAGATATTTAGTTTTACCCTCTAGCTCATCTTAAACGATGAGTGAATTGACAGAAAAATAAATGCCAACAATTACGATAAGTAAATAATAATTTAAGTCAATAAAAAACATTTACTGGATCCAGCTTCTCAAAAGTGAGAGTTTACTACTTGTCTCTGTTTTAAATGACTGTAAATTGACTATAATGTGATTTTTGAACTGCTGATAAGACATTTGATTTTTATTCTATTCTACTTCCAGAACTTACTTTTTATTTTATGTTTATAGATTGATAACAAGGCAAATTCCTTGTATGTGAAAACCTACTTGGTACTTTTTCACTATTTGTTGTCTTTATATCTCCAAACAATTATTTGAAAATACATTATAGAATAGTAAAAATAAATGCTTTATACAATTAATTTTCAGTATGAAACTGGATATATGTACAAGTTACATCCTCCTTTTCACAGTAAGCAGAGAGGATTATGGGTAATGTAGTTACAGCACTGAAACCAACAATAACAATGAGGTGGAGAGATGCCAACTGCCATATTCTCATTAGTTTTTTTTACAATTTTAACATTTTAAACAACTAAACGTTTAATTACCACATTATCACCCAACAGCAACATGCACATTGTGCTCATAAAATAACATGTAAACTATCTTTAAAGTCTTATAAACACCAGTTGCTACCATCAGCTAGCCTGTCAACAGGAAGTAAATTCAGATTATGAATTTTGAGTGATTAAAATACGAGATATGTTTTGGTTTTATATTGATAAATGCAAAGAGTTGTTTACGTTCTGTGTATCATATGTTTTATCATAATACATGTTAGTTGACAAAGATGTTTTAAGGAATCACTTTAGCCTTTGATCACTTGTGAAGCCATGTATCTTTATTTTTCTGTAAACAATTACTCGATTTATTAACAAATATCTTAATTAATTATATCAAAAACTAAATTATTGGGTGTAAAACCAGCCTACAGGCCTACATAACAACTTTTGCTAGGTCCTGTTGACGCATTTCAGGCCTCCAGTTCATAACAAGTGGACAGAAAGGCAAAATATAATAATTGGCTTTATAAAACCGACACATCCCAGCTTTCACTATCCAGATGCTAACAGTAACTCAATGCATAATGGAGGCTTTAGCAGCTTAATGAGTCTCTTCCGTGTCAATATCCACCTTCCGCCTGAAACCAGGTCGTCGTCGGTGTTGAAATAAGAACAAAGACACGATGATTTGTTCACCTACACGCGCCCAACACATCGCATTTAAAGTCGTGACAAGATAACGGACTTTTACATTAGCTGACATTAATATTAACGGCTATATTTAACGTGTCGATAGAGCTAGCTTAAAAACCAAAGCCTCCTCTATAAACAAAAGCCTGAAAGACAGGCCGGTTTGAGCTGTCCGACCTGTTTTACAGGGATTTATTAAACAATACACCCCGATTAGTTCCTCCTGAACCTAAATATAGGATTTCTCTTCAAAATATTCAACGGCGTGGTCATTTTTTTATCCATTAAAAACAGCAGCTCCCCTCTCCTCCCTTACCCAAGGAGTGATCCTCTTTGAACATCCATTTCATGTTTCCGGGCTCTTTTTTGCTCGATGCAGCTGGAAATTATAATAAACACGATATAATATATTTCTAAATATCTTTGTTTAAAGTTGTCCTCTAACGTGTGACTCTTAAAATGAACGTACAGACGAGAACAGCACAGCTCTCAACACTTCCGAGCAAAACAACAAACAACAATCTCCTCTGGCTGCCCCGGCGGTGACGTCACTCCCGGACTGTTCCATTCCGCCGCGCACAGGGGGGGGGGGGGGGGGGGGGGACAAATGATGTCGACATTATGAACGCTGAACGCAACAATAAACATACAATAAACACACGCAATGCAGTCTATGAAAGAACTCAACTCAAGTGAACTTTAGCTCCTAACCCAGTAACCCAAAGTGTTACACATAAAAAGAAACAAATACACAACAATTAATACAATTTAGCAAGACTGATAAAGTACTACAATAAAACAATAAACCGTGTAAATAATGTTTAAATCGTACTCAAGTAAACGTATAAAAGTATTAGCATTCAAATATACTTAAAGTACCAAAAGTAAAAACACTCATTATCTCAAATGGCCCATTTTTTGAATAATTTATATAATATTTTTGGATTATTACATTATAATTATTGATGTATTGAGGTGTTCATAATTTTGATGTGGCCATTTTAATTGCCTTAACTGCTAGGTAGGTTGACCTTACATTAATTATTAGTTGATTTATATTTTACATTAATAATCTAAATCGGTAAAGTAAATGTAATAAAAGGTATTGAATTAATGTATTAGAGTATTTGTTAAAACTTATAGTTCAGACTAGCTCAGGCTTAGACTGCCGGGGAAGTTACAACGACCACCTTTCTCCTCCTATCCGTCTCTCTCTGCATGCATTCATGCCTTCTCTATTTGTATGTACTCATGTCCCATATATGCATGTTACTAACTCTGCATCCCAGAGTTTTTGTGCTCTCTAGTCTCGCAGGTTGCCACGTTTAATGGTTGCGTCTGAATCGTTGATCGTGATACTATTGTTATTATTCGTCATATTCTAAGAGTTGTTTTTATTGTTATTATTATTATTGGATATATGTTTATAGTTGTTATTGTTACTAGTTGTTATTGTTACCCAACAGCTAATTTATTCACTAGGGTCCAGTTGGCAAATAAAACAGAGAAGCACAACACCCTCACATTGGAGGACTTTTTTTTACTGGTGCTGGTGTTGATTTTGACTTATTGTTTAAATGACTAATCAAGTTGATTAAATGTATTTAAATGTGCCTTTTGAGGGCTTTACACTCTGAACCAAACGTGACACCCTCTATCCTTATACCTGGGTTCAAATGGCCTTAAAATGAAGAACTTCCCCCCAAAAAATCCTGTAATTGGGAAAAAAGTAGTGAGAGTAATAGATGTCATCTGACAAAAAGACAGAAATAACAGTAAAGCACTTCTTCCACTGATTGAAAAATGAAAGTCCTTTGAGTTAATTGTTACCCCCTTAAATAAAACTCGCTGTAAATCAATTAAAAAATACTTTTGAGGGTTTTAGGTTTTTGCACCTAAAACGAAATAAGTTATATTCATTGTTATTTTATTTTTTTTATTTCAGCATCAGTAAACATAAAGCATTTATAAAATCCCATACATTGTTTATGAGTATAAAGTGATATTGTAACACAAGAACATAGAAGTTCTAGTTCCTGCAGTCTGGTTTGGCACTACTTTCATCAGTGGGTTGTGCTTTGATCTGGTTGTCAGGCGGCAGCGGTTTCCCCAGATGGTGTCCTGTGGTGATGCCGTACAGCTGCGACTCTTGCTCCTCCCTCACTTTGGGCCACAATGTGAACCCCCCCTGAAAGCTGAGGTCAAAGAGCTCACAGGGGGCAAAGGTCAAAGGCTTTTCTGCCAACAGTCCTTTAAGTCGGGCTCTCCATCCATCTAGCATCGCGGTTCGCACAGCGGCGGGACAGTGAGCCGGACTCCAGAATATCTGAGGAGCAAGAACCTGAAATCCACAGAAGTGCAGAGTGCCGTTCTGAAAGACACAAAAGACAAATACTTTAGAGAGAACCAAGTTAACAACCGTCCAGCAACACAGATTACTTTTTAATCCTTTTACAATATTTGATGGTATTCTGCCTTTGTTTGCTTTTGTTCATTCACAGTGGAGATGCAGAGAGAGAGGTAGAAATTAAACAGTGTATGTATTTCAAACCACAAAAACACCAGGATGCACATTTAATTAATTTTAGAGGGGACATAAAATGCTAAATATCAGGTTTAGATTTAGATTTTGGATTTCTCCTAGAACGTGTTTACATGATTTAATGTTCAAATAAACTCTTTATTTTTCACATACTGTCTGTCTGAATACACCTACAGTATATTCACCCTCTGTCTGAAATGCTCTGTTTTAGCGCCTCTCTCTTTAAGGCCTCCTCCCAAAAAGCCCAGTCTGCTCTGATTGGCTTGAGGAAAAAATATGATGCACCTTTGCAAAGATAGTTTTCAAGCTGTGGGTGGAGACACTTAGATGTGGGGCCATGTATTCTGATGAGCCTGCATGTGACGTAGGAAGGGGAGCCAAACCTCAATGTCTTGTTGACTCCATGTTTTCTGGGTTTTCTTATGTTTGGTGGGTTTTCAGGCCTTCCAGATATCTAATAGTATGTTCATAAGCACTGAAAAAGTGAGTTATTCATGAAAAGTCCAATAATTACTGTGCTATGTTTAACAGAACTTCCAGCCCCTTTTGTCTTAAGAGGCCTCGCAGAGCTGCCAGTTTGGACATTTTAGTTGTTCTGGATTAAAAACTAAGAAAACAAGGAAGATCAAGTTGATGGCTCCTCAGCTCAGGAACTTAACAGCATCAGGCTGCTGAACAATGTCTCTGCCTTTTAACATCATCTGTTACAGATGGGCTTTTCTTAACAACAGACATTTATTAATTTATTCTCTTATTATTCAAAAGTGCTATATAAATAAATTATTATAATTAATGATTTGCTTGTGTTTGCTGTGTTGCTTTTGATACTGTATAAGAAACAACAGGCAGCAATGACTTCTTCTTTCCTAGTCAATGCATGCATATGATAATACGTGTCTGTGTGGCTCACCTGTAAAGGCCACAGTGAGATGTTGATGTCTCCATTGAGACCATCAGGCTGAAACATCGTCTGTGTTGCTCCAGTAGTGAAAGACAACATCGCTTTCTTATCCTTCAAGGAAACACAAACATACACTTTTTATCCAGCATAATGAGAGGAAACACTGAAACAGTTTATAACCCACTGATGCAGATCCGATATGTTATATATTATACATAAAGTCTATGAGAAAATGACCAAACTTCTCACTTGATTTATTATCACAGTAAACATTTTCCTCACGAGTTTATGGTCTCAATCACAGGTTTCAAGTCTTCTTCAATACAGCATGGTGTTCATTTAGTAAACTTGATGTTGATGTATGTTTAAGGTTGTAACTACCTCATGATTGACAGGTCGTTACCACACAGTGTTGTCCGGTACATCATTTTGTTAAACAATTTCAAGAATAAGTCTATCAATATATTCACATCTGAAACATATTTACTCCACGAGGCTTAGGCAAACATTCCCACATTCCCCCCTCTCAAAACAACTGCAGGTTTTTTTATTGTGAAGATGTTAAAATCAGGATAAATAGAGCAGAGTTAAGGCTTACTTTTGTTTTAACATTACACTTACTTTCTTTAATCATAATCCTCTGTGTTGGTTGAAGAGATGGCTTCTCCAGCTGACAGAGACTAACCTTGAATATACCGTTATTGTACATCTTTTCCAGGGAGAAAGCGAAGCCTTGTGTCAGCACTCGGTCCATCCAGCCCTTCATGATGGCCGGCACACTGAACCAGTACAACGGAAACTGCAAGAAGAGATGACACATGTCACACTGATCTTGAATTTAATTGTCAAATCTGTGTTCTTTGTTTTGTGTTTTATGTTTATGTATAAAGGTGCATTATAAACTTTACATATCATTTCATGAATAATTATTATTATTATTTCATGAACCATTTGAATGTTTATTTGTAGAAATAGAACCAGAGTTTGTCCAGAAATGCTTATTTACATCTATTCTTGCAGAATTAGAAGAAGGCGCCCAAAACAATTATTTAAGGCTGGACATCAAATTAAAACTAAATTTGTTGTGTCCTCACATGCAAAATAGCTTTACTGTGAGCCAAAAGACCAGGACACAAAGACTCAGACACATCTCATTTTAACATTTACACCTGTGATTATTATGTGATTATCCTCTGTGACATCTTAAAGGCTTAATGTGTAAGAAATGCCAGAATTTAAACTTAAAACAATAACATTAACACGGACTACAGCTCTGGTTAACATTAGTGTAAACACAGATGACCAGCCCCACGTGAAGATTAGAAGACAGCAGTGTTTTCTGACCGGCTCTCAGCTGGTCGAATTTTGGTATTCTTGTTTGTGGCTTACAGCTCCAACACCATTTATTGCCACTTTAGATGTACATATAAATAAAACACAGATATGTGATTGGTTGTTGAAAGCCAAGATTTCTTCTCAAGATCTCAACACAATAACAACAAACAGGAGAAACTAGCAATGTGATTGGCTGCTGACCTGGAAGATGATGAGCTCGGCTTCCTCCACTTTGCGCTGCTCGGCTACTATGTCGTCACTGAGGCGGCCCTCCATCCAGGCGTGCATGGTCTCCTCTCCATACTGGAAAAGCTCTGGATTCTTCACGTCACCTGAAAACAACAAACACTGTCAGAACTTAAAGTTAAAGAATTTCCTTTTGACAACAAATTCCCTAAAAAGACCAAAACAACAGTGAATGTATCTTCTAACACGTATTGTGTGTTTATCAAAGTCTGATTTATCTTCTATCTCCTTCCTCTGTGTCATAGAGCTCCATTCCTCCATTCCTACTCCTGTTCATTACCATGAACACACACATTGTAGTTTATTTTTGACTCAATCCCACTCACACCGTCCTGCTGCCACAAAAACTCGCACCAAGTGTGGATTCATCGCTGAAAATAGTCCCCAACAAATGCTTTACTCCTGTTTGTTTGATAAAAAACTATAGTGACCAGCTGTTTTAGGAAATGACTGGGACTAGTGAAACTCTATATTTGTGTTTTTAAAGATTTACGTATTCAGTAGGAACCAATGGGTTTGGAGCTGAGAGCAGAGACAGAAGTTCTGAAAGAGAGACAAACACGTTATTGGTCTTTTCACAGGATTTGTTGACAATAAGAAGACTATATAATAATGGCAGCTTTATTCTTTAATCATACAACAGTATGACCCTATCCAGATGGGACCATATGGGACATTTTGAAGCTAATTAGCCTAAAGAAACAGTGACAGTGAGGTCACCGATGATGTCGTGCTGCATGGCGTTGGCTCTGAAGTTCATGGCGTAAAGGTCGGACACGAGGACCTTGTAGCCCTGCGTCTTCAGTTCCTGCATCGCTACGTCACGCACCGCTGCATTGAACGAACCCGGACTCTGGTGGGCGTACACGATCAGGGCTGTCTTCTGTGTCTTCTGAGCTGTCACACACACACACACACACACATACACACACACACACACACACACACACACACACACACACACACACACACACACACACACACACACACACACAGTAAGATATATATATGTATATGTATGTGTATGTGTGTATATATATATATATATTAAAAGAGAACATTTCAAAAACAAAAAAACCAAACACTTTATTTGTTCCAGAGGGCCAATTTATTTTTATTTTGTGAAATATAATTTCTTATAAATCATCTTTTATAAAAATAATTCAAGTTTTATGATAGCAGGTACACCTTAACTTGAACTATGAAAGGACCCTAATTTTCCAATTAAACTACAATTTCAAAGGGTTGCTCCACATTTGCGGGGATTCACACCAGGTTTCAGATTAATTAATGGATAAATAAATGGAATATAATATATCAAAGGGATGTATTATGCATATTACTGTATACAGTAAACCTGCCTTATTGTGGCTTTTTAATGAACCATCTGCATGCTTTCATTTAAAATTAGAACATTTAAAAATGTAAAACCTTAATTAAAAATGGAATAAAGTATTTTAAAGTGTAAAACCTCTTTAAAATGTACAAAGTAACATAACATGTAACTACACTATCTTAAAATAGCTGAATTATTTATATATATATTTATTATTCAATTAAGATGCACATTTGAGGTTAATTATGTTATGGATAAATTAATGGTTTGATGTGTATAAGAGAGTTTTAATCGTTTTGCTCCACAGTCTCCACACACAAAACCCTCAAAGAATTCAGTTCTTCTGTCTTTTGTTTTGAGTTGATCTTCACTCATAAGGATTCAATATATGGATTATCTAAAAAAGAGGTTTGCAAGAGAAACGAGCCCATAAAATGTACTTAATAGTATTAAAGCCACCTCACAACTTTCACCATAATTCAAAATGGTAAACACTTATTAAATGTACAAAATAACATAAAAGGTCACTTGTGGACTATTAAATATAATTTACTAATACTTTATAGATAAATTTGAATCCATTATTGACAACAACGTTTGGGTTGTCAGGTTGTGAAACATTCCTTTGCCTGTTGTTTGTCCTCCTCATGAATAAAGAATAAAGTTTTAATAAGTAATCAATTCTGCAGTTGTAACTGTTAAAACATAAGGTCACTCAAAAACTTTCATACTCCATTATACATGTTAAGTAAAGTGTAAGGAGC
>NC_041357.1:7288839-7311339 GCF_900634415.1 Cottoperca gobio
TATTATTTTATTATTTTATTATTTTATTTTATTTTATTAGTTTTTTTTAATGCATAGTTAAAAGAAAATACAAAAGTTTCCAGGCAAGTCCAAACAGAAGGTCAACAGTAAGTGCCAGGTAGGCCTATGGGCAGGTATGGACTTTGGTTCAGGTTCAGGAGAAAGAGGCTTGAAAGCAAATGCACCAAGCACTGTTGACAATCTGTCCTGGAGCAGGTGGAGATGGACGGGTATAAATACTGCAAGGGTTAATAGTGGAAGAGGAACAGGTGAGCAGGTCATATTTTGCCTCTTGGGCCTTTTGCATAGTATCTTGACGCAGAAGGCTTGCGTTGGTTAACATTGTAACACGTGATTAACATTGTGAAATGGTCACAGTGAAGTTTAGTCAATAAAACTACTCAGTTAAAGGTACAATGTTTAAGATATGCCAGAGCTTAAAGCTGTTTCTCCGAGCGTGTAGCTGTCAGCAGCCCAGAGAAACAGCGTAGCTTCAGTTAGCAGTTAGCTGGAGTTCAGCCGCAGCACCGGGGAACTGCAGACTCCCTGTTGCTGGAGTTACACAGGTCCAGCAGCCCGCTGTGACTGCAGGGCTGGTGCTGGTTCTGGCTGAGGCTGCTCTTCTGGCTGCGCCGCCACCGGGAAGACGAGACGAATATGCGGTCATTTTCTAGTTTCTGTCACTTTGGATTTAGTCCAATAAACAAACTAACGTAACGTTACACGGACCATACAGTCCTCAATGCCACAGTAAACACACAGCCCCATGTGAAGATAATAAGATAGCATTGTTATTTGGACTGGCTCTTTCAATTTGGTCGAATTTTCTGTATTTTTGCCCACTGATTGACTGACTGACTGACTGACACAGGAGTAAAAAATACACAGTAAATATATCAACACTAGAACAGAGAGAAGTATAGTTGTACAATGTAATACACAATACAACCCATGGCCAAATGTTTTGAGAATCACACAAATATCTGCTCCTGCCTCAGTTTTTATGATGGTAATTTGCATATACTCCAGAATGTTATTAATAGTGCCATGAAAATTAACTTATTATTTACAATTGTTGTGAAGAAGGCTTCAGGGCACCCAAGAAAGTCCAGCAAGCGCCAGGACCGTGGATTCAGCTGCGGGATCGGGGCACCACCAGTGCAGAGCTTGCTCAGGAATATCAGCAGGCAGGTGTGAGTGCATCTGCACGCACAGTGAGGCGAAGTCTTTTGGAGGATGGCCTGGTGTCAAGAAGGGCAGCAAAGAAGCCACTTCTCTCCAGGAGACACATCAGGGTCAGACGGATATTCTGCAAAAGGTTCAAGGGCTGAGGACTGCGGTAAAGTCCTTTTCTCTGATGAATCCCCTTTCCGATTATTTGGGGCATCCGGAAAAAAGCTTCTCCGGAGAAGAAAATGTGAGCGCTGCCATCAGTCCTGTGTCATGCCGACAGTAAAGCATCCTGAGACCATGTGTGGGGTTGCTTCTCAGCCAAGGGAGTGGGCTCACTCACAATTTAGCCTAAGAACACAGCCACGAATAAAGAATGGTATCAAAACATCCTCCGAGAGCAGCTTCTCCCAACCATCCAAGAACAGTTCACTCTTTGTATAAACTTAATGTAATTGGCAATAAAAGCCTTTGACACTTGTGAAATGCATGTAATTATACTTCAGTATACCAGAGTAACATCTGACAAAAAGATCTAAAAACACTGAAGCTGCAAACTTTGTGAAAACCAATACTTGTGTCATTCTCAAAACCTTTGGCCATGGGTGTACACTATAATACTCTAAAACTTAGAATACAATAAATATGACAAACTACTACAATATTTAACATAACTTTAATTAATAAGTTCAGTCATCAGTAATTTTAATAACTGATGGTTTTGATGATTGATGAATTTAGATTATATGGTCCCAGTAGTGGAGGTGAAATACTGCCCCCTGTCTTTTGGAGCAGGTGGCTTGGATTTACATATTGTACCTTTAAGATTAGAAAAAAGATCATGGTTTGGGTTAAAATTACGTTACGTAACTTAAACTATGGATGTAACGTCATTTGACTCAGTGACGTAGCGTCACATGACATAACTTTTGGTTTCACACAGGACACGTACATCAGTATTCTGGGGCCTGTCCTTTGTTTGACCCATCCACCACCCCTCTCTTCCTCCCACTCTCAGCACACTTTAACGCTCTTAATACGACGTCTGTTTACTCTGAACACTAATAATGACGCAGTGAGTTTACATCGGACTAACTTGAAAGCCCGATGCATCTCAAATTCTAAAGGGTGCCTTGCGAGTGTGACCAGGCTGGGTATATCTGTTGTTATGTTTTAAATGTATCTGTTGTTATATTTTAAATGTATCTGTTGTTATATTTTAAATGTATCTGTTGTTATATTTTAAATGTATCTGTTGTTATATTTTAAATGTATCTGTTGTTATATTTTAAATGTATCTGTTGTTATATTTAAATGTATCTGTTGTTATATTTTAAATGTATCTGTTGTTATATTATAAATGTATCTGTTGTTATATTATAAATGTATCTGTTGTTATATTATAAATGTATCTGTTGTTATATTATAAATGTATCTGTTGTTATATTATAAAAGTATCTGTTGTTATATTTTAAATGTATCTGTTGTTATATTTTAAATGTATCTGTTGTTATATTTTAAATGTATCTGTTGTTATATTATAAATGTATTTGTTGTTATATTTTAAATGTATCTGTTGTTATATTATAAATGTATCTGTTGTTATATTATAAATGTATCTGTTGTTATATTTTAAATGTATCTGTTGTTATATTATAAATGTATTTGTTGTTATATTTTAAATGTATCTGTTGTTATATTATAAATGTATCTGTTGTTATATTATAAATGTATCTGTTGTTATATTATAAATGTATCTGTTGTATATTTTAAATGTATCTGTTGTTATATTATAATGTATCTGTTATATTATAAATGTATCTGTGTTATATTATAAATGTATCTGTTGTTATATTTTAAATGTATCTGTTGTTATATTTAAATGTATCTGTTGTTATATTATAAATGTATCTGTTGTTATATTATAAATGTATCTGTTGTTATATTTAATGTATCTGTTGTTATATTATAAATGTATCTGTTGTTATATTTTAAATGTATCTGTTGTTATATTATAAATGTATCTGTTGTTATATTATAAAAGTATCTGTTGTTATATTTTAAATGTATCTGTTGTTATATTTTAAATGTATCTGTTGTTATATTATAAATGTATCTGTTGTTATATTTTAAATGTATCTGTTGTTATATTATAAATGTATCTGTTGTTATATTTTAAATGTATCTGTTGTTATGTTTAAAACTCAACTGTGGTTGTTTTTCAATTTCATTCATGTTCCCAATAGAATTAATTATAACTTTTCATCTATCGCCATCATCAGGCCAAACTTATAATTTGTCCAATGCTTAGGTTTATGACCAAATACCTGCAGAACTAATGCCATTTTGTGTTCAATGCTAAATAGCTAATAGCATGCTAACAAACTAAAATAAGGCTTTTAAGATGGTAAGCATACCTGCTAAACACCATAGTAATTACATTATACACACAACATATGATTAGTATATATCATAATATACTCGTTCTTTAATTTATTATATTTTCTATTCTATTCTATATTGCTGTACTATACTGTATTACTACTTTTCACCTTATATTATAGCTTATATCCCATTTTATTATATTAGGCTATATTATGTTATATTACATTACATACTATAAGTTAGTTCTGATATATTTCTATATTAATACAGACAAACACTAATTACTTAATCATTAGATATTTTATTCTTGTGTAAACTGTTAGATAATATCATATTACTCTACTGACTTTACTCCACTAAAAGTAATTTAAAACCTTACTTAAGTCAATATAATAAAGTTATGTATTATGTTTGTTAGTATTATCAGCAAATATAAAATTAGATTTATATAGTATTAGTATATATTAGTACAATGTAATAGTACTGTCATACTGTATATAATTCTGTTATAGTTCATGATATCATATTACTCTTACATGTACTAAACTTGCCAATTTTGCTGACTAATCACACCACTGTGTCAGTCACCACTTGAGACAGTACTGCAGACTAAGTGTAAGTTAACACTGTTTGTGTGGGTACTGTGTTTATGTGTACCACTCGCCATGACATTTTAAATTGAATTGCTTTTGTTTAGTTTATATTTTATTTCTATTTTTGTTTTATATACTTTTAATTATTAATTTGTTTAAATGTATTTATTTATTTGTTGTCTATTTCTATCCTTGTGCTGCTGCAACACCTCAATGTTCCTTCTGGGGATCAATAAAGGCTTATCTTATCATATTAGCATGTTAGCCTGCTGATGTTAGCATTTAGCGCAAAGCAATGTTGTGCCTAAGTACAGCCACTCAGAGCTGCTAGCGTGGCTTTACACTCTACGGCTTTGACCTGATTGTTTCCTGTCCTAACCTGCACATAGATAAAAACAGGTGCACTCAGGACCAATTATGTGCAGATAAAACTGTTTTCCAGGGTGCCAAGAGACTGAGGCTGAATGTGTGCGTCCTTCCTGCCTGTTTCCAGTTCATGCACCTCAGTTGTGACAGTTCTGTTTTTCAGTGTGCCCTGCAGGCCCAGCTGGTAATCCAGACCTGCAGTGGCCTGAGAGACACGCTGAGAGCACACAGCAGAAAGTCTGATCCTGTCGTGTTACTGGATCTCATTATTTCTTATTTCATTAGCTTTTATTTGAAAACTGTGCCAGCGTCACAGTCGGTATATTTCTCAGAATCTGTCACCTGTCGCAGGAAAAACATCTGTTGTAAAGTTGCCATGGGTCGGGACAAGGAATTGTAGGACGGCATCATCTCCTTTCCTTTCATAAAGGATGGTCCAGTGTTTCCGATGCTAAAGGAGATAACAAAACAAGCATTGAAGCTCCTTTGCTTATCATTTAGAAAATTCAAACAAATCTTATCATGGCCTCCACTTAGGTACTTCTGAGTCACTCAGTTACGAACCTTCCTAAGCAAATAAGACTCATTTCTCACGTGAAGTTCTGCTTTGTCTTGTGTGAAGTAAATTACTCCTGATTGTATTAATCCACACTTGAAAGACTATCATATGTATTTGTCTACCTCAATCAATATGTATTTCTGCACTATTAATGTTTTTGCAACACCTGTATCATTCATGTTATTTGCCAGAGCTGACGTATGGTGGTACTGTGGTACACAAACCCTGTATCCAAATCTACCAGCAGACTGGGTAGGTACCTGTGCGTTAGTACAGTTGGTAATGCCTTTCTACATAATGCCATTTACTCCTGAAGAACTCACTGATTTGTCTAATGGAGAGAGTCCCCAGAGTCGAGTTAAATGTTCTGTTCCCGGTGGAAGTTTCAGCTCCACAATTTACATAGACTCCATAGGAGTACCATGAGGTGTGCCCAATGAATTCAAAGCTAGAAATCAAATACTTGCGGGTCTTGAATCCATTTTTGTTCGAGTCACTGTCAACAAAAATGTAGATTGGATCAATTACATTTATTACAACCAGCAGAGATTTGTGAACTTCACCAGAGATGCTGTCACTAGACTGCATGAGCAATTAGAGAAGACTAGCCTGAAAAAGGGGGTGTCTGCAAATTGTTTGGATCTATGTGTTGTACTTTCATCCCAAATAACACTGCCCCAGATGGATCCATTACCAGAGCTTTGGACTCAACAGATTCAGCAAAGAACTAGCAACAAACAGTGGGGTAGAAAATTACTTCACAGGCTCCATGGTTTGGTCAGTATAAGATGTTGATGTTGAGTATTCTGTTGATTGTACCGATAATAATAGGTATATTAATCCTGTGTGGATGATGTTGCAGTCCATGTATCCGCACCCTGACCACTAGACTGATCACCACTGCCCTGACCAAAGAGAGAGAGACAGAGAAAGGTCAATTTTTGATGCAAGAGGAAACCAAGTTACTTATAGACTATGATATAGGGCAGGAACAAGACAGCCTGGAGGAAGATGATTTTGTGTGAATAACTCCACAAAGTATTCATTGCTGCCATACCTAAGCCACTGATTATACTGCAGTCACAGTCTCTCACAGTCGTATATAGATATTACAGTCTTATACAGACATTAAAAGTTTACTGATATTTACAGTCTTTTACTGTCTTTTAAGTGTTTTTTTTATTATACTGAAGCTAATTGTCTTTATACTGGAATAAAAAGTGAAGTTCTTTGTTTTTATACTGAAGGTATTCTTTATTAAAGTTTATGTTTTCTACCAAAGGTACTTTTTATGACTGAAATAAAAACAAGCGCCCTAAGAATTTATTCTTGTATACCATATGCTGAATTTGTACACCACTTGGTGCCTTATATTTACTTTATATTTTACACACCATAAATGGTGAGTAAAGGAGGAATTGTGAAGTAAATTACTCCTGATTGTATTAATCCACACTTGAAAGACTATCATATGTATTTGTCTACCTCAATCAATATGTATTTCTGCACTATTAATGTATTTTCTGCACTGAATGTATTACAAGCACAATATTGAACGTAAACACAGTAGGAACACTTCCCCTTTAGGAGAACAGGTCAACAACCATCATTTCCTGACTCTGCTGACCAAGGAGCGTGACGGCGCCAACGGGGACCAATGAGGAGAAGGTTAACGCCTCCTCATGTATTTCAGATGTTTACGAGCCTTTGTTCACACTTGAGCGGAGCCGTGAGACAGAAACCTGGGGTTTCTTAGCCATACAGTCTGTGGAAACGGTGATGTGATTAGTGTCCTCAGCTGAGAATATTCTCTATGTTTGACTTATCACGTTAATAAATATATCGATTTAATTAGAAGATTGCTGTTTTGTTTCGACATTTCCATGTTACTTTATACTTGTACTCCATTACAATTCAGAGGCAAATATTGTAAAAAAGGACGTACCGGTAGTTGGTTGTGTGTATTAATTAGAGAAGGTGCAGGGCAGTCTGTTGTGTAGGATGTGCTCCATAAACATCATTGTTTAATTTTTGCCTTTTCTTCGTCTTAATACGACTAAAGTTACATTTTAAGAGCGTGAGATACATGATGTTACATTTGTCTTTTTAAAGTGAACATAAATGCAAATAATGCCACTCTGACAACTAAAACAAGGATATCAGTGACTGTAAGTGTTGTTGGAAATGAAATAAAATGACTTAGTAAAATACAATTACATCTTGAGTAAATGTACTTAGTTACTGGCTGTGACATGGACTATCCTTGGTTCATCTGATACAGGAGGTTCCACTCTGCATGTTTGCTAGGAGAATGGCCTGAGTTGCATCAGTGTCTTACAACAGAAGTTTAGTCATCCTGAGAGTCTAAATACAAGTGATTTCACATTTATACCGAGGAGGAGGAGGAGAGTGCTGTGACGTTGCATCACCCCACTGACATGATTCCTTTTGAATGTCTGCTATGTGATCGTCATTAACAGATAACATAGTTAGCTAGCAAACTAAATGTGTGCCGTCGTGTGATTTGTGCTATTAATGTTACTTAGGACTTGGGTAACAGCCGTTCTTGTTCTTTTAATGTTGGCATTATACTTGGTGGCCAAATCTCTGTGTGGCTACCACCTGGGGTTACTCTAGTTAACTTTACAAGTAATTATTTTATACAATATGTTGACAATTTGTGTCTATTAGTGAGAGGAGAAGGCATGTTTTTGGGTAATACACATGAACTTGTGGGTGCATGTAATAATGTGGGAGGGCAAAGAAGACGGGGCCATGTTGAGATAGACAAAGAAATATGTGTTGATTTACAGCTGCTGTTTAGAGTACAACTTTTAATTTGCTGTTGCTCATGTGTTTAAACAGTAAAACTGTCTGATTGTACAGCGGGATTATTCTATTAAATTTAAACTTACACTGTACAACATTTCTTACAGTCCATCATTTAATCTTATATCAATAGTTTTTCCTCAAACACTAAATTCCACAATATAGTAAATCATTAAATGAACCAGACAGATGGATGAACTAGGATTCTGTTTAATAAGGAAGTTTGCAGCTGCAAGGCATAAACTTATTTTCTTATACTTACTTACAGTTGAGGTACGTAGGTCTGTAACTAACTAAATACTGAAACCCAGTGGTGAAAAGTAATAGTAGTGTCTATATCTATGGCTTCTGGGACCACATTTTACAAAGGTGTTCAGCGGGACACTACTAGCATTTGACAAACTTTGCAGGAGTAAAGTTGATAAAAATGTCAAATACTGATTTGAATGAATCCCTAAAATGTTACTTTCACATTGAATTCACATGTCGAGTCACAATCGCAGCCTGTGTGGGTGGTGGTGTAGGTTTGTAGGAGCCCAATATTTTATATATATACTATACAGTATATATATATATATATATATATATACTATAC
Source organism: Cottoperca gobio (assembly GCF_900634415.1). Classification (NCBI taxonomy): domain Eukaryota; kingdom Metazoa; phylum Chordata; class Actinopteri; order Perciformes; family Bovichtidae; genus Cottoperca; species Cottoperca gobio. The sequence continues at coordinate 7,297,337 of NC_041357.1, forward strand.
AGTATATATATATATACTATACAGTATATATATATATATATATATATATATATATATATATAATATACATATATACAGTATATATATATATATATATATATATATATATTATAATATAATATAATATATCCATATCATACCTAGGCCCCTGTATAGTGATCACACTACGGTCCAGGTAATGTTTGTTGATTGGGATTCACATATAGTCACTTATACGGTTTTGAAATGACAGTTTCACTTCAGTTCATTCATTAAAACTAAACTGTGTCCTCTTGCTGACCACCAACTCCTCTGCATTTCCAGGTGAAGAACATCATTTAGATATTTTTATTTACAGATAATTCCCCCCAAAAGAGGCCAGAACTGATCATCAATCAAAGATAATGCAGTAAAAGACTAAGCTGTGTGATATAAATAATAATCATTTATTGAGTAATAAGGTTCATTGTTAAGCATTTTTTATATAATATTTATCTATTAGCTCTCGGCCTGTTCGTTAGATGTTTTGTGTTGTGTTTGTACTTCCTGTTTTATTTTGTTAATTACCTGCTCTCTGTTATTTCTACTTCCTACCCCCAGGTGTTCCCAATCTGTTCTTAGTGTCCTCACCTGTGTCTCGTTCCCTCTCACTTCTTGGTGTGTATATAGAGTCTGTTTTGTTTGTCTCTCGTTGCCAGTTCGTCTTCGTACTTCGATGGCAAGAGTTCCAGCATTAGTCCCGTCTTCCTGTTTCCCAAGCGTTTGATTCCCCGGCTTCCTCGACCTTGTTTCCATGGCTCGATTCTGCCCTTGCCTAATCCTTGTCTGCTGTGCTGTTTTGCTGAGTATCTGCCCGTGTACCAAACCTATTTCCATGACCCGACTCTGCTCCTGGATTACCCCTTGATACTTTGTATGATCATCTGTCTATGCGTGTACCATAACAACTGCAAAGTTTTCAGTAAAGACTATTTCCATTCAACATTTATCTGCCTCTGTGTCGTGCAATTGAGTCCCACCTCCCGTCTGTCTTGATCGTACCGTTACATTATCAAAAAGATGTGTGCATTTTATGGCACAATTACCTTTTTCTGGTATACTAATATTATCATGGAAAGCATATTAAACAACTTTACTTTTACTTACTGTTTACATCTATGTATATATTTATTACTACCTGTTTATACCTGCACACATATATACCAGCCTATATATTGTAGATATATAACTACCTGTTTCCAAGCTGTCTAACATCACAATATATATGTATATGTGTGTTACCTGTTCTCATTACAAATATACATTTACTACGTTACTGTATACATCTATAACATTACTGCAAGTACGTATTAATTGATTTTATACATATATAATGAGCATTGTTAGAGGGAGCCTGAGAACCAAGAATTTCCTTGGCAATGCCTGCTTCACTGTGACAGCAACATAATCAAATCTAATTAAAGATGTGCATGTTACAACTGACTGCATTATAACTGCTGTGGGTGTGTGAGTGGGAGGATGACGACAAATCCACATGACAAGCAAAAGTGCAGATGAAGAGAAGATGGTCTAAATTTAGATTCAGCTTTAATGGCCAAGTATGTGCACAGTTCCTCTAATCTTATTTCACAGAGATACATGAAGACATATTTTACAAAAGCACAAGAAGACAATTTTACTGTGGAAAGTCCCCTACAATCCCCAGCATTTACCTGCCTGGCTTCCTGATGTGACTGTGCTAAAAGACAGGCCTGCAATCTAGACAGGTGTGCTCACCTGTGAGTATGTATTTTGTATTAGCCATGCTAGCAGCTTGTCTTTATTTACGCCAATGTAGGTCTGTTTGTTGGTCCACCACTTTAGTACAGATGGAACTAGCTCAACAAATATTTGATGAATTGCCATGAATCTTTAAACAGGCATTCATGTTCTGGAAATGTACAAAGAAAGTCATTAAAAATACAGAGGTACAGTATTATTACCAGATGAGCATCCACCAAATAAATCTAACATCTTACTAAAAGTTGTTATTTTTTGTGCACTGGAGTCGTGTTTGTGTTTACTTTGATAATATTCATAAGTTTATCGAAACATAAGGAAGTAAAGGAGCCACATCTCTATGTGTCAAGGCTTCCTCTGGGTTTCTAAATAAAGGCTGCAGAGCATTTATATCTAGCAGGTTCAGAGGGGACGGACATATCTTCACAGAAGAATGTAGTGGTCACGATGTGCGAGCTGCACTGGCACTGGGTCAAAGTACAGGAAATGTTATGCTTCCTCTTCTGTATCCAAGGCAACCCGTGGGAAATTCCTATTGGCGGAGTCATCATATTTAATATATTAGATAGTTAGATAGATTTGTATTATATTGTACATCCCATCTGGCCTGTGAACTTTATAACACCATGTAATATACTTTATATCTAAGCTATGTGTTTATTAATGTATTTGCAACAACTTTAACTCATCTATAACTAGACGCTGGTACATACACACGTAGTACATGACAATAAATTATCACACAGTTTTAATTAAATATATTAATTGTGTCTTAAATGCAGCCCAACATGCTTTACAGATAGACAAGCTGCCACGATATTTAAACAGTAATGACTAATGTTTCCATGTGTAAATGCAGAGCTCAGTGATGAGACACACCGCCCGGCGGAGAGGGGCAGGGTCACGAATCTCACGTCTCCTTTGAGGCAGTGATTCAACAAGAGGAAACGCTTTAACAAAAAAGGATTTTCCCATTCAAACACCAGCAGCCTTCATTTCTATAAATATATATGGTGGGTGTAATGGACCGTGTCACAGTCAAACCTCTCCGGGTCCAAGATGAAAACATTTGTCAGTTTGCAAATGGTAATCTGACCGTGAACCAGCTGCAGCGCACTTTTACACGGAGACACATTTTCCTGTTGTATTGGAATTGTAAGCAAAAGTCTCCACTGTGTTTTAAATACAGTTGTTTTTGTTCATAGATCTCTCTCGGCTCGCTGCTGTTCTTCAACGACCACACTTCTGCTGCTGCTGCTTATAGGAGCTCCAGGTGCATCAGTGTGGACCAGGTGAACGACACTGTCGACAGGTTTGAGAGGAGCTTCAGGGGCAAACCTAGGCTTTCTAAAAACCTGCACGACACGCGAACGTGCGCGCAGGTGGCTGCAGAAATGCGTGGAGAACTGAGCAACCGCTCGCTGTCGCCGTGGAAGTACAAGTAGGTGAAGAAATGACAACATGCAGCTACGGACACCGGGGAGGGACAAAAACCTTCACTGATACTACGAAACCACTATCTCAGCAGTGGTGGAAGAAGTACTACTCAGATTTTGTGTTTGAGTGTTATGAGTAGAAATACAAGTAAAACTCCTCAATTTTACAGAAGTAGGCTAACAGTAGCAATACTTCAGTGTAGAACCACTGTCTCAAGTAAAAGTCCTGCATTCAATCAATCAATATACTTAAAGTACCAAAAGTAAAAGTAGTCATTATGCAGAATGGCCCTTTTCAGAATAATTTATACATGAATAATAATAATAATAATAATAATAATAATAATAATAATAATAATAATAATAATAACAACAATAATAATAATGTGCAACTGTGGCAGTACTTATTCCCTAGAGCGGAATTAAGTTTGAGAACTAGTTCCCAACCACATAAAAATAAATAAATATTTGCTAAGAGAAACAAATCTCACAATTGCCTTCACAATAAAAAAAATGCATCCTGAATAATAATCCAAAAATGCTTCTTCAATTATAATAAAATGCCCATTTGATAATAATGAAATGTGTATGAAGGGGGTTTTGATAAAAAAAATAAACCAATAAACAAAATGAAAGAGTTTAATGTTAGGCAAGCATAAACTCTTGCAAGAAAAGTATTAAAACCTGCCCTGATGCAGGTAACCTAGTGGAAAGGTGTTCTTCCATATTCACTCCAGCTAGGTTTCAGAATGCTCTAAATCTTCCTCAACCTGAGAAGTAAAGACAGCAAAGTCTGAAAAGGACCTAAAGACCAGAGTTACTGACTGACGTATCTGCTGAGTCCAGGTTTACATTAAGTCAAGGCAGGACAAGAAAACCCGAGTGTGCAATTATCTACCTCTCTCTAAGAAAGGGCGTAGTCACACCTGATTGGCTGAGACGGGAAATGCACCAAGCTGTTCTTCATTCTTAATTAGGAGCTAACATGTGATCTGATTAACCCTCCAATCAACTCAGGGGAATTGTGACATTCAGCTCAAATGAATTGGGAAAGAGAAAAGTACCAAAATATGAGGGACTTGCAGCTGATAAAGGTGGAGCTCATTTTAATGACATTATATACTGCTGGGTAGCTTGTGAACTATTGTCTTAATATTTAGTAATACATCACAATTTGTTGATATATTTTGTATGAATAACCTGCATCTGTAAAGTAATTTAATGTTGGGGTAGGCAATATATAAAATTGGGCAAAAATTCCATAACAACCTCCCCTTGGCTCTGTTTTCAGGCTTTAGTAAATCTAGCCCGTGACTGGAGACTTTTTGCCAATCACAGGTCATTTGAGAGAGAGGACGTTCCTATCGCCTGTTATACAAATGCAGATTCGTAGTAACGTTCCTTCGGATGGTGAAAGCCTGATAAAACTGCAGGGGCCCCCCTTTTGTAGATAAGAATATTTTCAAATATTTACTCCACTGGAATTTATTTTAAACATTGTAATTCATAAAACTACAACTTTATTATTTAACAAAACTAAATAAATAATAAAGCGACAAATCACCTTTTCAGTGGAATTATTAAAAGTCTAACTGTGTAATACTGTGTAACAGCATTTCTGCTTTCAACATATTATCTCAAAGTCACCTCTTTTAAAACTTAACCAGCAGAGAAAAAACTCAAACCTGAACATTTTCTTTGCAAAAATGACTGATTATCATGAATGCGCCTCGCGATAGTATTATTTGACAGAGAAATAGCCTTTAGCTTGCTGGCTGTTGCTTCATCAAACATTGTGGAAACCATATCGATAGCAGAGGGAAGTATTAATTCCTCGGCTATAGCGTGCAGCTTTTTACACTGAGCAACTCTGTAGGCAACTTGAGGCGAGTTGAGCATTTGAAGGCACAGATGCAGCTTCAGTAAAGTGACTCTGCTGTGCGCGACAGTCACAAGCTAGTGTTTTCAGATACACTGCAGACTGTGGTCTGTCCTCGTTACCCACCGGTGTACTGGTGAAGCCGAAGGTGATATACTATGCCTCATCATATTTTCTGGTCTTGACTTTTGCTTAGGAAGCTGACACATTTGGTGAAGATTCATCCTCTGCTTTGCGTTTAGCTGGGAGCCCTGTCACAAACGTGTCCATGTTATGCTAGCAGGGCTCAAGCATGCCTCAACATTTTCTCTCAAAGTCAAAGGACTTTTCTTGGCAACTGTATTGGCCTTTAAACAGGCATCGGGATCACAACTGGGAAGACGTGTGAACATACAGTGTTTCCCTCTGAAATATAGAGCATACCAAATAGAATCAACAAAAGAAACGATGATATATGATTATACAGTAAGCCACCCAGCAGTACAGTCATTCAAATTGTCTCCACCTTTACCAGGTGCAACATTAAAGTGATGAACATATTAATGCAACAATATTTATAATCTAATGATATAATATATATTATTCTTAAATGGTCCATTCTGCAAAATGAATACTTTTTAGTATTAAGTATATTTTGATGCTTAAACATTTGTACTTTTACTTAAGTAAGATTTAGAATGAGTATTTCCAAACAGTGATATTGCGACTTTACTCACGTAAAACATCAGAGTACTTCTTCCACCACTGCCCAAATAGTCCACAGCTAATACACAGTGACTCTCTTAACATAGCTCTTTCTGTGTATTTAGGATTATAGTTTTAAGAGATTGAATAAATACTAACCTTTACTTTACATGGTCTTTTCCTGGCTTCAGTTCAGTGCTTCTCATCACATAGAGGACATTTGGCTCAAAATAAGAAGCACTTCACAATTCACAATAGAGAATAATTTACAAACAGAAACAGAAATCCTTCTGATGTTGTTGTCTGTTCTGTCTGATTGTCTCCCATCAGCCTAACCCAAGACCCCAACAGGTATCCTTATGAGATCCCCATTGCTGTGTGTCTCTGTCAAGGCTGCATCATCAACCAGCGTGAAGACTTGAGCTACAACTCTGTGCCTGTGTTTACTCATGTGAAGGTCCTGATGAAGACTCTGTGCCCACAAAACAAGACAAGTGAAGACAAATACACCGTCAAAAAGTATTTTATAGAAGTCGCTGTGGCCTGCACTTGTGCTGTGCCCAAGTACGCTAAATGATCCAAGAAACTATCGATGCTGATTCTTTATTAACCAAGTTTACCATTGACAAAATAATTTGGGATTTATGTAATCGATAAAGGTGCCAATAGTTAGTTATTTATCACAGCTCTACTGTATGTAGAATTTCTCAAATATTAGATTTTTTGGTTAATTTAAACTCTTTGTGCTTCAAACCTTTAGGAGGCGTTCACAGATCTGTTTATTTGATTAGTGTGAACCCTGTGTACAGTGCCAGGGCACAGTTTGCCGATGTGTACTCGGGTATAATTCGGAATTGATATTGTCTCCAAAACATAAACAACAGTAGAGGTAATGCGAAGGTCGACTCCATTGTACGGACTTAGGATCTTGACATTACCGCGCTCTTCTACACTGAAGCCACAACATGAACAATGTCACGTAGATGATGACGCAAGTGTACTTGTGTATGGAACAACACTACTAATGTAAAAGCTGAGCGACTGGGGGAACAATCGTTTTCGGGTACGGTACAAATCAATCGTACTTAATATTATGATACTATAATGCCAGATTAATGCAGTGCAGTAAAGAGTACAATATTTCCCCTGTGAGATGTGGTGAAGTAGAAGAATAAAACGGAAATGCTCAAGTACAAGTACCTCAACATTGTAATTAAGTACAGTACTTGAGTAAATGTTCATTTTGACCACCGGCACCTCTAAAGATCACTAAATGACCCATTATATCTTATTAACTGTTGCTTCATGTTAGCGTTAGGGTTCTCGATCTTGAATAAGTGTATTTAACAATCTATAAAATAGTATAATAGTATAAAATTGTGCATTAGGCAAATGCACAATATGTACAAGTAACACACAGGTTACATTAATCTTTAAACCACACTTTGATTAATTACTTTGAATAACACTCTAAACTAAAGCATCAAATCTCCTCATTGAAGTTATGTGCTGTGTGTTTCATATGACGTAAGCTTCGTTCGGCTAAATGTGAAGATTTTCAGTATACTTTTTACATTTGTTATTTTTAAAGTTTTTGTTTTTATTTATACAGTATTCAAATGTAATTAAAATGTGATCACTGTGAATTCACTTGTTTGTTTTAAAACTGTGAATGTTAGCCTCTGCTGGATAAAGGGTGTAAGACACCTCTGCAGATTAAACTGTGACCAGTGTGATGTGACGACTAGTTTAGATTTATTAATACATTGTCTTGCACTGTGGGACAGGAGGCATACATTCAGAAGGAAATGAGCCAGTGAAGTAGTTGAATTAGAGTTTGTTATCTTGTCTTTTATCACTTGTGAAAGCACAAAGGAGCCTCATTGACACCTGTGCTGCTGCTCGTCTCTTGAAATATTTATTAAACTCTGTCCATGTTCTTCTTCATCTACACTTTTTTACTATTTACCAAAAAAATAAAAAGGTTTCTCTGAATCCTTTGTCTTGTAATGTCTTTTGTTACTGTGTTGGTATCTCATCATCTGCATCTAAAATACATCCAAAAAATGTCATTATTGTAGTCATATAGATAATCTCCCGAATATAGTTATTATTTATGAATTTTGTATTTGATTAATCTTTGTCTTAATCTGATTTTGGGGATAATCATGCTCTTAAATTTTGAAACTACATCACACATAACGTGGGGGCTTTGGGGGATGTAGACAGAAAGTATTGCCAAGCAGTATGTAAGTACTCAGCTGAGCCCTGTTTATTTTAGCCTATATTTGTGTTCATTCCAAAAAGATTGGCACGATTAAAGTTATGTCAAATTAGCAATTAGCGTAATAAAATAAAATAAGCGTTTCCTGTATGTGTGTTCAGATTTGATGGAGTTATGAGTTATTCTTATACAATGTACATCTTACATTATACAACAGTTTTAAATATGTACAATATAAAAACACTGAGGCGGATGGCTTGTTAGATGACAAAGTTATTGGGTTTCTGTCTTCATCTTATCAATAAAAAATTAACCCCCAAAGATGAAACCGAGACAGGCAGACTAGTGATAAAATAAGTAAAAACACAAATTTTGTGAATTTATGAAGCAGATTTCGGTTTCCAAAACCCTTACAAATCTGTTTAAAAACAAATCTAATGTTCTGATGTTTAGGGAAAGATCATAGTTTAGACCCAGAGTAATACAAGTCCTACATTCAAAAGTTAACTTGTACAAAAGTATTGTAAAGTATGAAACATGAACTGGCCTTCCTAAAGGAAAATGACTATAGTAGTACTATAATAGCCATTTTAGGACAGTACATATTATATTAGTGATTATAAATATTGATTCATTATATTCATAACTTTACTTTAATGCTGCGGCTGGTAAAGTTAGGGTTTCTTTTATTTTTTGGATATATAGTCTACTGCCGGTTAGCTCGTGAATTTCCCCTCAGGATCAATAAAGTCTTATCTTAACCAATAATAAAAATAATAATAAAAGTTAGTTGTTAATTAGATTTTGTATTAATGATATGAATCTACAAAGTAACTAAAGCTAGCAAATAAATGTAAAGCAGAAAAAACAATAATTCTCATTAAATTGTATAATAATACATTTAAAAAGTAACAGAAACAAATAAGTAATATATTCCACACAAATAAACAGATACATTTTCTCAACCATTTATTCCACACATATGATAATAATCAAAACAGTGGGAGGTCTTCATCAAGTGGGTTTTGAACATACATTATTCAGTTGCAGTGGACAAAATGTCCACTTGGTGTCTCTGTATGACAACAGGAAGTAAAAAAAAGAAACGCATGGAGCTGCAACGTCACTTTACAACAGTACAGAAAGGCAAGGAAAGCCACATTCATTCATTAGATACACATAATGTTGTTGTAGTGATTACAACTGAAGTGACAGGAGAGGACATGACAATGTGGTCAACACTGGAGACAATGTACATCTTACATTATACAACAGTTTTAAATATGTACAATATAAAAACACTGTGAGGCGGATGGCTTGTTAGATGACAAAGTTATTGGGTTTCTGTCTTCATCTTATCAATAAAAAATTAACCCCCAAAGATGAAACCGAGACAGGCAGACTAGTGATAAAATAAGTAAAAACACAAACTCTAAACATTATAAAAGCAAAATTATAGAATATTAAAAACTTCATAATTAGGGTACAAAACACATGTTTATATGCATAACTAATGCATGAGCTTCCCATTTAGTCATGATAAAGTCAATATACGTTTATGTTAACATCAGTTCATGATACATTAAATTCCTGTATATAACAACGCATTAGCTGGAATCCAGTTACAAAGAAAATGTAGTTCAGTCTCAAGTTGACAGACATTTCTCTTTCTCTTTCTCTCTTCATCACAATGTAAACTTGACACATGATTAAACATTCTGTCAAGATTTGTCAACGGGACGTCATTTACATTCCACTTCCTGTAGCAGGTTTCCAGTTGACTCACATATTTTAACAGCAAACGAGCCAACAAAATGTCAAAGTATTGGTGCTTTACCAGATGATATCTGAACACTACTTCCCTAACACTGTCTCACTATCATTATTTAAGCATTTGTTTTGTATCCTTATTAGAAAGTGTTATAAATACAAATGAACACAAATAATAAATTATTGAGTTATTTCTGGATATTGTAAACAACTCGTGTTAGTTCTTCGGCAAATGTGGGGATTTCTATTTTAAAAAGTAGTTCCCTGCGGCCGAGTCAAACGCTTCCATTTCACCTAAAACGAGTCTTTGTGTTCTCACCAGTCAGATAACATCACGAGAAAATATTTCAAACTGCATTGTTTTCACTGCAGAGCAACAATAGAGGTCTTCCCTGAATGTTCTCCCATGTCCCAACACGTCTTCTGCAGAGAAGCAATTCTTTGTCACACACTTATTAAAAAAAAACAGCTGGATAATTGAAAGGCACAGAGCCGCATACTACAGGCTTGTAGTTAACGTCAATTATTATTAACCACAACATGTTTTTGGTAACAGTGACATGAAGATGTTTTAAGTAAACTGCTTCAACAAATAGGGACAATTATTACATCTGACATGCATACGCCTTTTACTTTCAGCAAATGGATGTCTGTTTCCTTCATATACGTTCACCTGCCCTGCAGTTGTGGACGGGGAGGACGTCGCAGTAATTTGATACTCATATTTGTTGGTTAAAGAATAATAATTTTTTTAGAGATCAGCAGTATGGACCTGGTTTTTTAAAGTCTTTCCAATGCCTCACACGATCAGAGTCTTTATACGTGGTGCTGGCTACCAGAGTTGAGTAAGCACAGCGACTGTACGTCACAGGAAACACTTTAAAATATTCCTGGCTTGGGGGGTTGGTGGGAGGGATGCCCAAGTGCTGCATACACAGCCCCAAATACACGTCTTCAATATAAATAGCTTTAACGTGTCTGGATGCCTCCACAAGCTTTTTAGGGAGGTCAAGAGACAAAACGTAGCCTAGACCCAAGGCGTAACGTGGGTACACTGCCGGAGAGTAAACCGCCACAGGAAGGTACCACTTAGATCTTTGATCTCTTAGGACTGGAGCTCCACTCACCACAAGTCCGGTCATGTAGTTTGTGTTTGAGGCATTTAACAACATGTTGATGAGTTTGGGCACATTGAGGAACATGTCCGAATCAATCTTCATGGCGTACGAGGCATTAGAGCAGTGGGAGGTCAGCCACTCCAGCATCACCATGGTCTTGATGGTCAGGTTCTTGTAGCAGTCCAGGAAGTCGCTCTGGATCAGGTCGTGGTGCTCACGGCTCTCCTGCAGCAGCTGCTCGTGGAGCTGCTGGGCCCCCTCTCCGTTTTGCAGCCCCAGCAGGAAGAACAGCTTCACCACTTTGCCCAGTACCAGAATCTCACTTCCCCAGCTGCTGCGGATTATGTCGCGATGAGCCCTGTTGTACGGTGCCAGAGGAACAATCAGAACCAGGAAAGGATTTTGCTGCTCACATTTCTTTGGCTCGTTTATAATGAAGCGGTATTCATATGGGTATTCCACTACGTACAGGCCCGGAGATTTAAAAGGAACATTTCTGTCACGTGCAGACGTGGTAGTCTCATCTGTCATTTTTGTTGATGTGATATTTCCAGTTTGAGGTGATGCAGGTGAGCTGGTTGGATTAGCAGCTAGTTCAGATACTGATCTGTTGGTGCTGAATACAGACGCGTTAGGAGAGACCATGTCTATTTTTTGACCTTCAGGAGTCAACCCTTTTGTCATGCTCCAGGTAGTCACCATTTCTTTTATGTTTGTGTTGTAGAGAACCAAAACTGCTGTCAGAACCAGGATGACGAAGATGCAGTGGCACCTTGAAAAGCATAATAGACATAACAGTGAGACAGGCAGTGGGGGAATTAAGCACATTTACATTTAAGTACTTGAGTATTTCCATTTTATGCTACTTCTACTACATTACTGAAATATTGGATTTTTTACTCCACCACATTTATCTGACAGTTACTACTTACGTGGCATAAGAGAGTGTGTGAGAGTCAAAGGATCATATCGAGGATGAGATAAGGAGGGACATGCGCCTGTGAAAGGGACAGGACTGACCTAAACTATGCTAAAGACTCAAAGAGACCCTCTAAAAGCCTGTCAGGAAAACTCCAGGTGTCAATTCAGAGGTAGAAGGGGAGAAAACAACAGGTTGATTTTTAGTAGTATGCGGACTGAACAACGAGAATTGGACGACCTTTTTAGCCTCATCCTCGGTGTAGTATGTGAACTAAGGTATAAATAGGGGGCCAGATCAGTACTTGGCCAGTGCTTAACTGGCTGGGTGTACGTGTGTAATAAACTCCACTTGTATCTAACTTTGAACTTCTCCAGTGATCTTCTTTTTTTGACCAAGTATTGCGCTAAGAGACCGAGTTAGAATAGAATAGTTTAAGAAGTGCCTGTGGAGGAGATCCAATCCTTCACCTCTGGCCCGGAGGACAGAATGTTCCCACGTTCATTGTTAATAATCATAGGACATTATTTTTAAAGTTTCAAAATTTCACAGCTCATGTTATTTTTCATTTTTATTCAGTTAGTTTAGCAGCTATAGTGGTGCTAACATGTAAACTAAAATGCTTTATTTATATAATGCATTATAGTTGCATGCTATTTTTTTTAATGACATTTATAATTATGTATATTTTGTAATTATGTTCTTATTCCATTAAGGATCATTGTAACTGATGTGTCTTTGAACATTAAAGCATGTTAACACGTTATAGTAGAAACCTACATTACAAGTACCTGGACAGTAAGTAGGAGGAGTATTTTTACACTGTGGTATTACTACTCTTACTTAAGTAAAATGTCTCAGTACTGGGACTACAACTATTATCAGTGTTTTCACTTTTAATTTATCAATATTTAAGTTTTGGATTAAATACTAGTTATAAAAATGTTCTTTATCAGCACAGGCTGCAACACAAAGTCTCACTGAAGAATTGTTTTCCAGATTAAATGCCTTAGCTTTATACATTTGCATACATATATTTACTATGAGGTTTTGCTAGGAAGTGCTTTCCTTCCTGCTTGTCAGACAAACCTGCTTTATGAATACAGAAAATCTTATTTGAAAAGCTGACATACCTCTGTCCTCTCATAACAAAGCATCTTTCCAGCATGTTGCTGCTCCCCTATCGTCCTTTTAGATAAGTAGCAGAATAAGCATCACACTGAAAAATGAATGACAAGACTTTGAGGCATTCAGCTGCCGGTAGGTATGGCTCTAACCTGTTACCACAAACTGCAGCAGTACGTAACATTAAAGTCACACCTCCAAACATTAATTCCAGATCTGGTCATCTGATGCATAAAGTGCTACTTCAATTGGTTAACAAGCTCCTGGGTTGATCAAGTAACCATGGCACAGAGAGGTATAGCCCCACCTTTGTTTGTCCACCCTTTGGCCTCGTCAGGGTTGTTTTCCTCCGAAGCCACTGGAGATTCTCAAGAAGATTGGATTCTCTTAGCTGACACCATGGCAGTTGAAAGGGGTGTGTGTTTCCAGGATTCACACAATACTGGTGTCTGCTAAGAGAATCCGGTCTTGAGGATTTCTTGTTTAACTGGTTTAACGTGAATGTAATTCTAGCTTTAACTCTAGACAATTGCCTAAGAATGCTCTTTAGGATCTGGTCAATGGCACCCCACTGGTTCATCCAATTAGGAGCCTCTCTTATCCACCAGCCTGTTAATGTGAAACTGTACATTAGTATGGGAGTACTTCTGATATTAGAGGTGGTAACTGTCCAACATCAACCTGGTGAGTTAATATATTAGGCGGTCAACACCTCACCCATCAGGAACAAGGCTGTGTACACACACAGAAGTGTGTGTTGTGTGTATAAAAAAGGAGTTGGTTTATGATTAAACAGGACAATCTTGCCAGGAATCTTTTTATGAAATGATGTATTAACCTTGTTACAAGGAGCCACTGGCTGACATTCAAAGTACTTACACTGCGATACTTCTTATCATTTCTAACTTTAATTATTGTTCAAACTCTTCTGCAGGTCTGGAAGTAAAAACAGAACCTATCTGCTGGTTTCCTATGCAAATATATTCGTTGAAACATTTACATGCCTATGTGGTTCTGCAGATCTGACAGGGAGGGGCTGAGGCCAGTGCCGTGTAAACATTGCTTGCGGCCAGTAATAAATCTTACTACT